>NW_012101307.1:299283-316609 GCF_000951045.1 Mandrillus leucophaeus | reverse complement strand
AAAAAAAAAACTCAACATTAAACCTTATATAAAAATTAACTCAAAATAGATTTCAAACTTAAATGTAAAACATGAAGCTATAAAACCTTTAGGAAAAAACATAGTAGAACATTTTGGGCACTTAGAAATATGTGAAGAGTTCTTAGAATTGACATTGTAAGTATAACTTAAAAAAGGAAAAATTGATATTTTGAACCTCACCAAATTAAAAAATTTTGTTCTGCATAAAAACCTGTGAAGAATATAAAATGACAAGGAGAAAATATTTGCAAACTACGTATCCAACAAAGGTCATGTCAACAGAATATATAAAGGATTCCCAAAATTCAGTATTATAAAAATAAACTATCCAATTATGTAATGGGTAAAAAATATAATCAGATATCTCATTGAAGAGGAAACAGAGATGGCAAATAAACACATAAAAATATTTAACCTTATTATCTGTATTAATCAGGGTTCTACAGAGACACAGAAACAATAGGATGTACATATGTAGAGAGACAGAAATAAAGGTTTATTTTAAGAAAGTGGCTCATGTGATTGTGGAGGCTGTCAAGTCTAAAATCTGCAGGGTAGGTCAGTAGACTGGAAACCTAAGAAACAATTGATGTTGCAGTTTTAAGTCTGAAGGCAGCCTGCTGACAGAATTCCCTCTTCTTTGGGGGAGGTCAGTCTTTACCTTAAAGTCTTCAACTGATTGGATTAAGCCCATAGACGTTATGACACATTTTGGACAGTAATTTGCATTACTCAAAGTCTACTAATTTAAATGTGAATCTTATCTAAAAAAACACCTTCACAGTGACATCAGACATGTTTGATTGAATATTTGTATATACTATGGCCTAGCCAAGTTGACACATAAACTTAACCAATCACATTAGCCATTAAGGAAGTGCAAATTAAACTCACAATGAGATATCACTACACATCTTTTATGAGGCTAAATTTTTTTTTAATTATATATTATACTAAATGCTGGCAAAGATGGACAGAATCTGCATAATTCCTACATTACTGGTGTGAATGAAAATTGGCAAAGTCACTCTTGTGAAGAGTATAATGTTTATTGCAAAATCACACATGCAGTCTATATAATCCAGTGATTGCACACTTGTGCATTTATGCCAGATGAATAAAAGCTTATGCTTACACAGTAACTGTGCATGAGTATTCATAGCAGCTTTGTTCATAATAGCCAGTGACTAAAAACAACCAGATGTTCTTCAATGAGAGACTTGTTAAACTGTGGTACGTTCCTATCATGAAATACTACTCAAAAATAAAAATAATTACTGATACATGCAACACTTGAACAAATCTCCAGAGAATTAAGTAAAAAAAGCCAATCTCAAAAGGGCACATACTGACATGTTATATGAATCCATTTATAAAGCATTCTTTAAATGGCAATATTATAAAAATGGAGAACAGATTAGTGGTTGCAAGTAATTAGGGAGACGCAGGAGGGAATGAGTTAAGGGTGGTATGAGGAACCTTTGTGGTGATAGTACTTTTCTGTATCTTGGCTGTAGTGATAGCCACATGAATGTACCAGAACTAACACACACTCATACGCACACACGCACACACACACACTCCAAGTTAAACTGGTAAAGTGGAATAAGACTGGTGGATTGTGTGAATGCCAATTTCATGGTGGTTGTATTGTACAATAGCTATGCAATATGACACCATTGGGTAAAGGTTATATGGGTTATCCTGGTATTATTTCTTACAATTATCAATGAATTTATAATTATTTCAAAGTAAAAGTTTTTTAGAAACCCACAGATCACTGTTTCCTAGTCCCAAAGTTTCAGATTCAGTAGATCTAGCATGGGTTCTAAGGATTTTCATTTCTAAAACGCTTCCAATTGTTGCTGCTGCTGGTGGTGGTTGGGGAGAAGTCTTCGAAAACTACTTTATTATTCATTCCTTCATGTTCTTCAAGGCCTCCTCATCTATCACAAGGGACCCGATTAGTCCAGTGCTCTTTGGTCAATAAATCCTGTGAACTTGACTATTGAAGAAACACCTAATATGTGTCAGGTAAAGGAATAGGCACTTTACAAATATATTATTTAATCCTAAAAATCGTCTCTATGAAACAAGTATTATGTACATTTTATACATGAAAGTATAGCTTCAGAGTGCATAAAGAACTTTAGTCACACGGTTAAGTGAACAAGTCAAAATTCAAAAAACACCAAAAGATCCATTATATTTCAGTTACACCACAGCTCCCTTTGGGAGGAAACACATATTTTTTGAGAAGATATATAATCCTTATAGCCTATGGCTTGAGTATCTCCTGCATGCCAAGGATTTTACAAATATTGACCTGTCTAATCTTCTAATTGTCTAATTGACCTATGGTCTTATTATAATCCTGCATAGTAGATGGGATTTTCATTATTTTACAGATGAGGACACAGAGGCTTAGAAAGGTTAGGTACATTATCTGATTCTCCCAACTAGAATTTAACCTCTAAGAGGTCAGAGAATGTGACTTTGCAAGAGTGACTTTGCAATTTTCATTCACACCAGCAATGTAGGAATTATCCAGATTCTGTCCATCTTTGCAGGCATTTAGTGTAATATATAATTTAAAAAAAATTTAGCCTTGTAAAAGATGTGTAGTGATACCTCATTGTGAGTTTAATTTGCATTCTCTGGTCTTGTTAATCATTGTATCTCCAAAACCTAGCATAGTACATAACATATAATAAGTGCTCGTTAAATGTTTGTGAAAGAATGAATGACTCCAAAGCATGTGTTCTTAGCCACTTTTCTACATTGTTCCATACCACTTAACAACTATATTATGTTTTGTGGTTTTGTTTCTTTCAGGTATGTGTATCTTGTCTCTCCTATATGATTTTTAGACCTTTAAGGGTAAGGTCAGTTTTAATATTTTTTATTCCTAGTACAGTGTTCTATATATAGTAAGTGCCCAAGAAAGGTCTATTTATTAATTATTCTTTATTGTCAAATTAGTATTGACACAGAGATAAAAATTAGTTTAATGACAGAGACTATACTCTTTTCTGTCAAACCACCTTATATAAACCTGAAGAATATTTGCAGAGAAAACTGATCATCTAAAAATAATCAAAAACTCCATGGGATGTTATTACTCAACACTTTTTGATCTGAGAATTAAAGAGATGCTTCTGACAACCTTTTTTTTTTTTTTTTTTTAAAGGACCGTATTTAATTTCCAAGTAGATAGAAATTTTCCAATCCACAAGCTTAGGATGCAATAGCATCACAAAGATAAAATATCAAAACATAAATTTCCATAAGTCAGCTCCCACCTGCAGAATTTCAAGAATCCTATCCCCACCCATAGCTCTCATTTTGACAACCTTAATAAGGTGCCAAGGAAGGTCAATTCCAGTACCAAGTTAATTTGGTTTAATGTTATATTTGTACCACGTAAGTTCATTGGTTAATAGAAATGAAACTACATCCAGAGTGGCAAGACCCATGATTTCAAATGCAGTAATTGATTAAAGATCTTTATCCTACCCTATTTCTTTCTAACTATATTCAAAGATGCCTACTGCTAGTACTTTCCTTTTCATCTACAGTTCTGGCATTGCCTTTTGGTTCCCCCATCTCAACACAGATACTGAATTTTTAAAAATTCATTACTCATTATGGGTACATAATAAATGTATATATTTATAGGGCATGTGTGATGTTTTGATACAGGAACACAATGTGTAATGATCACATCAGGATTGCTTTTGGTATCCTTCACAAGTACTTATTCTTTCTTGGAGTTAGAAATATTCAAATTTTACTATTGTAGCTATTTAAACATATACAGTAAATTATTGTTAACGATAGTCATCCTATTGTGATACTGAATACCAGATCTTATTCATTCTATCTGACTGAATTTTGGACACATTAGTCATCCCCACTTTATCTTTCCCTCCCTTTCCTTAACTCTGGTAACCATCATTCTACTCTCTATCTCCATGAGTTCGATTGTTTTAGCTCTCACATATTAGTGAGAACATGCAATATTTGTCTTCCTGTGCCTGGCTTATTTCACTTAGCATAATCTCCTCCAGCTACATCCATGCTGTTACAGTTGACGGGATTTCATTACTTTTTATGGCTGAATAACGTTACAGTGTGTATACATATCACATTAGTCTTTGTTCATCTTTGTAGACACTTAGGTTGATTCTATATGTTCGCTATCAGAAATAGTGGCTGTGATATACATGGGTGTTCAGATATCTTTTCAATATACTGCTTTTCTTTGTTTTAGATACATACCCAGCAGTGGGATTGCTGGATCATATGGTAGTTTTATTTTTAGTTTTGCAAGGAACCTCCATACCATTGTCCTTAGTGGCTCTTATACATTCCCACAGTGTATAAGAGCTCTCCTTTCTCTGTGTCCTTGTCAGCATTTGTTATTATCATTTTAACTGAAATGCGATGATATTGTAGTTTTGATTTGCATTTCTCAAATGTTTAGTGATGTTAACATTTTTTCATATACATGTTGGCCATTTGTATGTCTTGTTTTGAAAAACATCTATTCAGATCTTTTGCCCATCTTTTAGTCAAATTGATTTTTCCGTGTTGAATTTTTTTGAGCTTTTAGTTTATTCTGGTTATTAATCTCTTGTCAGATGGGTAGTTTGCAAATACTTCCTTTTATTCTGTGGTTTGTCTCTTCACTTTGATGATTGTTTTCTTTGCTGTGTAGAAGCTTTTTAACTTGGTATGATCCCATTTGTCTAGTTTTGCTTTGATTGACTGTGATTTTGAAGTCTTGCTTAAAAAATATTTTCCCAGACCAATATCCTGGAATGTTTCTCCAATGTTTTCTTCTAGTAGTTTCATAATTTCAGGACTTGGATTTAAATATTTAATCCACTTTGTTTTGAATTTTGTATATGGCAAGAGATAGAGGTCTAATTTTATTCTTCTGCATATAGACATCCGGTTTCACCATAAATATTTACTGAAGAGTGTGTGATTCCCCCAGTGCATGTTCTTGAAACTTTTGTTGGAAATTAGCTGACTGTAAATACATACATTTATTTCTGGGTTCTCTGTTTTGTTCCATTTGTCTGTTTCTGTTTTTATGCCAGCATCATATATAATCCTTTGGGTATATACCCAGTAATGGGATGGCTGTTTCATATGGTAGATCTAGGTCTAGATCCTTGAGGAATCGCCATACTGTTTTCCATAATGGTTGAACTAGTTTACAATCCCACCAACAGTGTAAAAGTGTTCCTATTTCTCCACATCCTCTCCAGCACCTGTTGTTTCCTGACTTTTTAATGATTGCCATTCTAACTGGCATGAGATGGTATCTCATTATGGTTTTGATTTGCATTTCTCTAATGACCAATGATGATGAGCATTTTTTGATACGTTTGTTGACTGCATCAATGCCTTATTTTGAGAAGTGTCTGTGTGTGTCTTTTGCCCACTTTTTGATGGGGTTGTTTGTTTTTTTCTTATAAATTGATTTGTTTGTAGATTGTGGATATTAGCCCTTTGTCAGATGGATAGATTGCAAAAATTTTCTCCCATTCTGTAGGTTACTGTTCACTCTGAAGATAGTTTGTTTCGCTGTGCAGAAGCTCTTTAGTTTAATTAGATCCCATTTGTCAATTTGGGCTTTTGTTGCCATTGCTTTTGGTGTTTTAGACATGAAGTCTTTGCCCATGCCTCTGTCCTGTATGGTATTGCTTAGGTTTTCTTCTGGGACTTTTATGGTTTTAGATTTTACATTTAAGTCTTGAATCCATCTTGAATTAATTTTTGTACAAGGTGTAAGGAATGGGTCCAGTTTCAGTTTTCTGCATATGGCTAGCCAGTTTTCCCAGCACCATTTATTAAATGGGGAACCCTTTCCCCATTTCTTGTTTTTGTCAGGTTTGTCAAAGATCAGATGGTTGTGGATGTGTGATATTATTTCTGAGGTCCCTGTTCTGTTCCATTGGTCTATATCTCTGTTTTGGTACCAGTACCATGCTGTTTTGGTTACTGTAGCCTTGTAGTATAGTTTGAAGTCAGGTAGCATGACGCCTCCAGCTTTGTTCTTTTTGTTTAGGATTGTCTTAGCTATGCAGGCTCTTTTTTGGTTTCATATGAAGTTTAAAGTAGTTTTTTCCAATTCTGTGAAGAAAGTCAATGGTAGCTTGATGGGGATAGCATTGAATCTATAAATTACTTTGGGGAATATGGCCATTTTCATGATATTGAGTCTTCCTATCCATGAACATGGAATGTTTTTTTCATTTGTTTGTGTCACCTCTTATTTCCTTGAGCAGTGGTTTGTAGTTCTCCTTGAAGAGGTCCTTCACATCCCATGTAAGCTGTATTCCTAGTTATTTTATTCTTTTAGTAGCAATTGTGAATGGGAGTTCACTCATGATTTGGCTCTCTGTTTGTCTACTATTGGTGTATAGGAATGCTTGCACATTGATTTTGTATCTGGAGACTTCGCTGAGGTTGCTTATCAGCTTAAGGAGATTTGGGGCTGAGATGATGGAGTTTTCTAAATATACAGTCATGTCATCTGCAAACAGAGACAATTTGACTTCCTCTCTTCCTATTTGAATACCCTTTATTTCTTTCTCTTGTCTGATTGCACTAGCCAGAACTTCCAATACTATGTTGAGTAGAAGTGGTGAGAGAGGGCATCCTTGTTTTGTGCCGGTTTTCAAAGGGAATGCTTCCAGTTTTTACCCATTCAGTATGATATTGGCTGTGGGTTTGTCATAAATAGCTCTTATTATTTTGAGACGCATTCCTAGTTTTTTGAGAGTTTTTAGCATGTAGTGGTGTTGAATTTTGTCGAAGGCCTTTTCTACATCTATTGAGACAATCATGTGGTTTTTGTCATTGGTTCTGTTTATGTGATGGATTATGTTTATTGATTTGCGTATGTTGAACCAGCCTTTTATTCCAGGTATGAAGTCGACTTTATCGTGGTAGATAAGCTTTTTGATGTGCTGCTGGATTTGGTTTGCTAGTATTTTATTGAGGATTTTTGTATCGATGTTCATCAGCAATATTGGCCTGAAATTTTCTTTTTTTGTTGTGTCTCTGCCAGGTTTTGGTATCAGGATGATGCTGACCTCATAAAATGAATTAGGGAGGATTCCCCCTTTTTCTATTGTTTGGAATAGTTTCAGAAGGAATGTTAGCAGCTCCTTTTGTACTTGTGATAGAACTCAGATGTGCATCCATCTGGTCCTGGGCTTTGTTTTTGGTTAGTAGGCTATTAATTACTGCCTCAGTTTCAGAACTTGTTATTGTTCTATTCAGGGATTCAGCTTCTTCCTAGTTTAGTCTTGGGAGGGTGTACATGTCCAGGAATTTATCCATCCCTTCTAGATTTTCTAGTTTATTTGCATAGAGGTGTTTATAGTATTATCTGATGGTAGTTCATATTTCTGTTTGATCAGTGGTGATATCCCCTATATCATGTTTTGTTGCGTCTATTTGATTCTTCTCTCTTTTCTTCTTTATTAGTCGAGCTAGTGGTCTATTTTGTTGATCTTTTCAAAAAACAAGCTCCTGGATTTATTGTTTTTTTGAAGCATTTTTCATGTCTCTATCTCCTTTAGTTCAGCTCTGATCTTAGTTATTTCTTGTCTTCTGATGGCTTTTGAAATTGTTTGCTGTTGCTTCTCTAGTTCTTTTAATTTTGAAGTTAGGGTGTCAATTTTAGATCTTTCCTGCTTTCTCTTGTGGGCATTTGGTGCTATAAATTTCCCTCTACACAGTGCTTTAAATGTGTCCCAGAGATTCTGGTACATTGTGTCTTCATTCTCATTGGTTTCAGAGAACATCTTTATTTGTGACTTCATTTCGTTATTTATGCAGTAGTCATTCTGGAGCAGGTTGTTCAGTTTCCATGTATTTATGTGGTTTTGAGTGGATTTCTTAATCCTGAGTTCTAATTTGATTGCACTGTGGTCTGAGAGACTGTTATGATTTCCATTTTTTGCATTTGCTGAGGAGTGTTTTACTTCCAATTATGTGGCCAATTTTAGAATAAGTGAGAAGAGGTGCTGAGAAGAATGTATATCCTGTTCATTCGGGGTGAAGAGTTCTGTAGCTGTCTATTAGGTCTGCTTGGTCCAGAGCTGAGTTCAAGTCCTGAATATCCTTGTTAAGTTTCTGTATCATTGATCTGTCTAATATTGATGGTGGGGTGTTAAAGTTTCCCATTATTATTGTGTGGGATTATAAGGCTCTTTGTAGGTCTCTAAGGACTTGCTTTATGAATCTGGATGCTCCAGTATTGGGTGCATATGTATTTAGGATAGTTAGTGCTTCTTATTGCATTGATCCTTTTATTATTATGTATTGCCCTTCATTGTCTCTTTTTATCTTTGTTGGTTTAAAGTGTTTTTTATCAGAGATTAGGATTGCAACTCCTGCTTTTTTTCTCTCTCTCTCCATTTGCTTGGTAAATATTCCTTCATTTCTTTATTTTGAGCTTATGTGTGTCTTTGCATGTGAGATGGGTCTCATGAATACAGCACACTGATGGGTCTTGACTCTTTATCCAATTTTCCAGTCTGTGTCTTTTACCTGGGGCATTTCACCTGTTCACATTTAAGGTTAATATTGTTATGTGTGAATTTGATCCTGTCATTATGATGCTAGCTGATTATTTTGCTCATTAGTTGATGCAGTTTCTTCATAGTGTCAATGGTCTTTATAATTCGGTTTGTTTTTGCAGTTGCTGGTACCGGTTTTTCCTTTCCATGTTTAGTGCTTCCTTCAGGAGCTCTTGTAGGGCAGGCCTGGTGGTGACAAAATCTCTCAGCATTTGCTTGTCTGTAAAGGATTTTATTTGTCCTTCTCTTATGAAGCTTAGTTTGGCTGGATATGAAATTCTGGGATGAAAATTCTTCTCTTTAAGAATGTTGAATATTGGCCTTCACTCTCTTCTGGCATGTAGGGTGTCTGCCGAGAGATCCACTGTTGGTATGATTGGCTTCCCTTTGTGAGTAACCCGACCTTTCTCTCTGGATGCCCTTAACATTTTTTCCTTCATTTCATCCTTGGTGAATCTGACGATTATGTGTCTTTGGGTTGCTCTTCTTGAAGAGTATCTTTGTGGTGTTCTCTGTATTTCCTGAATTTGAATGTTGGCCTGCCTTGCTAGGTTGGGTAAGTTCTCTTGCATAATATCCTGAAGAGTGTTTTCCAACTGGGTTCTATTCTCTCCATCACTTTCAGGTACACCAATCAAACAGATTTGGTCTCTTCACATAGTCCCATATTTCTTGGAGGCTTTGTTTGTTCCTTTTAATTTTTTTTATCTAATCTTGTCTTCTCACTTTGTTTTATTAAGTTGATCTTTAATCTCTGATATCCTTTCTTTATTTGATCGATTAGGCAATTGATACTTGTGTATGCTTCATGAAGTCCTCGTGCTGTTTTTCAGCTTCATCAGATCATTTATGTTCTTCTCTAAACTGGTTATTCTAGTTAGCAATTCATCTAACCTTTTTTCAAGGTTCTTAGCTTCCTTGCATTGGGTTAGAACATGCTCCTTTAGCTTGGAAGAGTTTGTTATTACCCACGTTCTGAAGCCTACTTCTGTCAATTTGTCAAACTCGTTTCCTGTCCAGTTTTGCTCCCTTTCTGGCAAGGAGTTGTGATCCTTTGGAGGAGAAGAGGTGTTCTGGTTTTTGGAATTTTCAGACTTTTTGCACTGGTTTCTCCCCATCTTTGTGGATTTATCTACCTTTGTTCTTTGATGCTGGTGACCTTTGGATGTGGTCTTTGAGTGGACGTGCTCTTCCTTTCTGCTTGTTAGTTTTCCTTCTAACAGTCAGGTCCCTCTGCTGCAGGTCTGCTGCAGTTTCCTGGAGGTCCACTCCAGACCCTGTTTCCTGGGTATCACCAGCCGCAGCTGTAGAACAGCAAAGATTGCTGCCTGTTTTTTTCCTCTGAAAGCTTCATCCCAGCGGGGAACCTGCCAAATGCCAGCTGGAGCTCTCCTGTATGAGGTGTCTGTCGGCCCCTACTGGGAGGTGTCTCACAGTCAGGATACATGGGGGTCAGGGACCCACTTGAGGAGGCAGTCTGACCCTTAGCAGAGCTCCATCGCTGTGCTGGGAGGTCCGCTGCTCTCTTCAGAGCCGTCAGGCAGGGACTTCTAAGTCTGCTGAAGCTGTGCCCACAGCCGCCCCTTCCCCCAAGTGCTCTGTCCCAGGGAGATGGGGGTTTTATCTATAAGTCCCTGACTGGGGCTGCTACCTTTTTTTCAGAGGTGCCTTGCCCAGAGAGGAGAAATCTGGCAATCTGGTCACAGCAGCCTTGCTGAGCTGCAGTGAGCTCTGCCCAGTTCGAAATTTCCGGAGGCTTTGTTTACACTGTAAGGGTAAAAGTGCCTACTCAAGCCTCAGCAATGGTGGATGCTCCTCCCCCCACCAAGCTTGAGTGTCCCAGGTCCATCTCAGGCTGCTGCTGTGGTGGCAACGAGAATTTCATGCCAGTGAATCTTAGTTTGCTGGGCTCCGTGGGGATGGGACCCGCCAAGCCAGACCATCTCAACTTTTCCTCATTCAGTATTTTTTTGGCTGTGGGTTTGTCGTAGATGGCTTTTTATTACATTGAGGTACATCTCTTGTATGTCAATATTGCTGAGAGTTTTAATCATAGACAGATGCCAGATTTTGTCAAATGCTTTTTCTGCATCTATTGAGATAATTATGTGATTTTTGCTTTTAATTCTGTTTATGTGGTGTATCACATTTATTGACTTGCATATCTTAAAACATCCCTGCATCCCTGGTATGAACACCACTTAATCATCGTGGATTATTTTTTGATATGTTGTTGGATTCGGTTAGCTAGTATTTTGCTAAAGATTTTAGCATCTATGTTCGTCAGGGATATTGGTCTGTAGTTTCTTCTTTTGGTTATGTCCTTTCCTGGTTTTGGGATTAGGGTGATGCTGGATTCATGTAATGAATTAGAGTGGGTTCCCTTTTTTCTCTACATTGTGAATATGTGAAAAGTATTGGTACCAACGTTTCTTTGAACGAACTGGTAAAATTCTTCTGTAAATTTGTCTGGTCTTGGACATTTTTTGTTGGTAATTTTTAAATTACCATTTCAATCTCTCTGCCTTTTATTGATCTGTTCAGGGTATCTACTTATTTCTGATTTAATCTAGGAGGGCTGTATTTTTCTAGGAATTTATTCATCTCTTCTAGATTTTCTAGTTTATGTGCCTAAAGATGTTCACAGTAGCCTTGAATGATCTTTTGTATTTCAGTTATATCAGTTGTAACATCTCCCGTTTCATTTCTTATTGAAGTTATTTGTGTTTACTTTCTTCTTTTTTTGGTTAATATCAATAATGGTGTATCAATTTATCTTTTCAAGAACCATTTTTTGTTTTATTTATTTTTTGTATTTTTTTTTGTGTGTGTGTGACTCTTGTATTTGGATGTGTTGGTCTCTGGCAAGGCCTGGGAAGTTTTCCTCAATTATTCCCCCATATATGTTTTCCAGACTTTTAGATTTCTCTTCTTCCTCAGGAACACCAATTATTCTTAGATTTGATCATTTAACATAATGCCAGACTCCTTGGAGGCTTTGCTCATATCTCCTTATTCTTTTTTTCTTTGTCTTTGTTGAATTGGGTTAATTTGAAGACCTCGTCTTCATGCTCTGAATTTCTTTCTTCTACTTGTTCAATTCTATTGCTGAGACTTTCCAGAGCATTTCACATTTCTGTAAGTGTGTCCATTGTTTCCTGAATTTTAAATTGTTTTTTTTGAACTATGTATTATTTTTTGAATATTTCTCCCTTTGCTTCTTGTATCATTTTTTGGATTTCCTTGCATTGGGTTTCCCCTTTCTCTGGTGCTTCCCTGATTAGCTTAATAACTAACTTCCTGAATTCTTTCTCAGGTAAATCAGGAATTTTTCTTCTTGGTTTGGATTAATTGCTGGTGAACTTGTGTGATTTGGGGGGTTTGTTTTTTCAGATTACCAGAGTTGGTTTTCTGGTTTCTTCTCATTTGGGTAGGCTCTGTCAGACGGAAAGTCTAGGGAGGGCTGATGGCTGTTGTTCAGAATATTTTGTCCCATGAGGTGTTCCCTTGTTGTAGTACTCTTCTTCTTTTCCTATGGATGTTGCTTCCTGTGAGCCAAATTGCAGTGATTGTTGTCTCTCTTCTGGGTCTAGCCACCCAGTACATCTACACAGCTCTAGACTGGTACTGAGAATTGTCTGCACAGGGTCCTGTGATGTGAACCGTCTATGGGTCTTTCAGCCAAGAATACCAGCACCTGTTCTGGTGAAGGTGGCAGGGGGGTGAAATGGACTCCAAAGTTTTCTTAGCTTTAGTGGTTTAATGCTCTATTTTTGTGCTGGTTGGCCTCCTGCTGGGAGGTGGTGCTTTCCAGAGAGCATCAGCTGTAGTAGTATGGAGAGGAATCGGTGGTGGGTGGGGCCCTCGAACTCCCAAAATTATATGCTTGTTGTATTCAGCTACCAGGGTGGGTAAAAAAGGACCATCAGGTGGGGACATAGCTAGGTGTGTCTGAGCTCAGACTCTTCTTGGGCGAGTCTTGCTGTCGCTGCTGTGGGGGATGTGTGTGAGGTTTCCAGGTCAATGGATTTGTGTACCTAGGAGGATTATGGCTTTCTCTGCTGAGTCATGCAGGTTGTCAGGAAAGTGGGGGAAAGCTGGCAGTCACAGGCCTCACCCAGCTCCCATGCAAACTGAAGGGTCTGTCTCACTCCCACCGTGCTCCCCCAACAGCCCCAAGTCTGCTTCCAGGCAGTGGGAGAGCTGAGCTTGAGAACCTGCCCCAGGCTACCCACCTCCCAACTGCGAAATTAAAGGGCTTGGTTCTTCCCCTGCCTGTAGAGTCTGTTCACCGGATTCTTGCCCTCCCATAAGTTCTGGCCAGGAAGCTTCTTGGCCTGCTCAAATTGTTAAAAAGTTCAGCTGGAGATTTTCTTCTTTCTGTGCTGTTTTCCCCCACTCCTCTGGCCGCCCTCCCAATGGATCCCTGTGGTACCAGGCAGGAATGACCTGCTTGGGGACCCAGCAAGCTCCCAGGGCCTTTCTGCTGCTTCCTCTACCTCTGTATTTCACTTGGCTCTCTAAATTGACTCAGCTCCAGGTAAGGTTGGAAACTTCTCCCACAAACAGACCTTCAGTTCCTCCAGTGGGGGTGTGTGTTCAGGAGAGAAGGATCACTCCTTCCCACTTCTGCCACTTCTTCTATTGGGGCACTCCTAGTATTTGAGGTATCTCCTGGGTCCTGCAAGAGCATTCTGCTTTCCTCAGAGGGTCTTTGGGTTCTCTTGGGATTGCTTATTTGTTGCAATCAATCTGGAGCTCAAATTCACAATGTGAGGCTCTCCACGCTACTCTGTCTGTCCAAGTCAGAGCTGCAATCCTGCCTCCTGTCCACCATGATGATCAGGTTTTCCTTTATAGGTTACCTGGTGCTTTTATCTCACAGATCTTAAGATTCTTTCCTTCATCTTAACTTTAGATAACCTGATGACTGTTTTGGTTGTTTTTTATTTATGCTATTTCCTTGAATATTTCTCCCTTCGTTTCTTGTGTCATTTGTTTTTTGGATTTTCTTACATTGGGCTTCCTCCTTCTCTGATGCCTCCCTGATTAGCTTAATAACTAGACCTCCTGAATTATTTTTCAGGTAAATCAGAGATTTCTTCTTGGTTCAGATCCCTTGCTGGTGAGCTAGTGTGACTTTTTTGGGGAGTGTTAAAGAACCTCATTTGGTCATATTACCAGAGTTGGTTTTCTGGTTTCTTTTGATTTGGGTAGCCTCTGTCAGAGGGATGGTCTAGGACTGAAGGCTGTTGTTCAGAATCTTTTGTCCCACAGAGTGTTCCCTTGTTGTAGTACTCTACCCATTTTCCTATGGATGTAGCTTCCTGAGCGCTGAGCTGTAGTGATTGTTGCCTCACATCTAGATCTAGCCACCAAGCAAGTCTACCAGGCTGGGGGTTGGTGCTGGGGGTTGTCTGCACAGAGTCCTGTGATGTGAACCATCTGTGGGTCTCAGCTGTGGATACCAGCACCTGTTCTGGTGGAGGTGGCAGAGGGGGTGAAATAAACTCTGTGAAGGTTTTTAGCTTAGGTGGTTTAATGCACTATTTTTATGCTGGTTGTCCTCCTGCCAGGAGGTGGCGCTTTCCAGAGAGCATCAGCTAGGTTAGTATGGCGTGGAACAGGCAGTAGGCGGGGACCTAGCACTCCCAAGAGTATATGCTTTTTGTCTTCAATTACCAGGGTGGGTAGGGAAGAGCCATTAGTTGGGGGCAGGGTTAGGTATGTCTGAGCTCAGACTCTCTTTTGGTGGGTCTTGCTACAGCTGCTGTGGGAGATGGGGGGGTGAGGTTCCCAGGTAAATGGAGTTATGTTCCTGGGAGGATTATGATTGTCTCCACTATGTCATGAAGGTTTTCAGGGAACTGGGGGAAAGCCAGCAGTCACAGGCTTTACCCAAGCTCCCATGCATTCCAAAGGGCTGTTCTCATTCCCTCCGTGCCCCACCCAACAGCACTGAGTCTATTTCCAGGCAGTGGGTGAGCAGGGCTGAGAACTCACCCCAGGCTACCTGCCTCCCAGATGTAAAAGCAAATATGGCTTTCCTTCTTCCCATGCCTGTGGAGTCTGCAAGGCAGATTCACACCCTTCCTTGAGTTCTGGCCAGGAGGATTCTTCATCAGTTCAAATTGTTACGAAGTTCAGCTGAAGATTTCTTTCTCCCTGTGGCCTTTTCCCAGTGCTTCTGGCCACCTTCCTGAAGGACCCATGTGAGGTCAACCAAAAACAGCTTGCTAGGGTACCCAGCAAGGTCCCAGAGCTTTTCCCACTGCTTCCTCTACCCTTGTTTTTTGCTCGGCTCTCTAAATTAACTCAGCTCTAAGTAAAGTCAAAATCTTCTCTGATAAGCTAGGCCTTCAGTTTCTCCAGTAAAGGTGTGTGTTCAAGGGTGGACAATCTCTCTTTTCTGACTCCACAGTTTGGGCACTCACAGTATTTGGGTGTCTCCCAGGTCTTGCAGGAGCAATATGCTTCCTTCAGGGTGTTTATGGGTCTTCTCAGATGTCCTGATTTATTCCTGCAGTCATTCTGGAGCAAAAATTTCTAATGCAAGCCTTCGTATGCTGCTCTGTCCATCGAAGTCAGAGATGCAATCTAGTCTTGCCTCACATCCGCCATGATCCCCCTCAAGACTCCTGGTAGCTATATTTTTACTTTTTGTGGAGCCTCTAAACTGTTCTCCATAGTAGTTGTACTAATTAACATTTCCACCAAGACTGTACAAGAGTGAAAAGAGTTACCTTTTCTCCATCTCCTAGCCAGCATTTGGTATTGCCTGACATTTGCATAAAAGCCATTTTAAATGGGCTGAGCTGATATCCCATTGTAGATTTGATATGCATTTCTCTGATAATCAATGATGTGGAACACTTTTCATAGGCTTGTTTGCCATTTGTATGTATTTTGACATACGTCTATTCAGATATTTTGCCCATTTTTAAATTGGAGTATTAGATTTTTTTCCATAAAGTTGTTTGAGCTCCTTATATATTCTGGTTATTAATGTCTTGTCACATGAGTAATTTGCATATATTTTCTCCCATTCTGAGTTGTCTCTTCATTTTGTCAATTGTTTCTTGTGTCAATTGCTGTGAAGAGGCTTTTTAACTTGAAATGATTCCATTTCTTTTATTTTTGCTTTGGTTTCCTGTGCTTGTGGTGTATTACTTAAGAAAGCTTTGCCCACTTCAATGTTGTGGAGAGTTTCCTCGATGCTTTCTGTTAGTAGTTTGTGGTGTTAGATTTAAGTCTTTAATCCATTTTGGTTTGATTTTTGTATTTGATGACAGATAGGGGTCTTGTTTTATTCTTCTGCATGTGAACATTTAGTTTTCCCACCACTATTTAGTGAAGAAACTGCCCTTTCTTCAATGTTTATTCTTGGCACCTTTGTAAAACATGAACTCACTTTAGATGTATGGGTTTATCTTTGGGTTCTTCATTCTGTTTCACTGATCTATGTGTCTGTTTTTATGCCAGTTCCATGCCATTTTGGTTACTATAGCTGCATAGTATAATTTCAAGTCAGATAATGTGATTCCTCCAGTTTTCTTTTCTTCTTGTTATTATTTAGGATAGTCTTAGCTATTCTAGGTCTTTTATGGTTCCATATAAATTTTAGGGATTTTTTTTCTATTTCTGTGAAGAATATCATTATATTTTGATAGTTATTACATTAAATTTGTAGATTACTTCGGGTAGTATGGACTTTTTAACAATATTGATACTTCCAATCCATGAACATAGAATACCTTTACATTTTGGGGGTCTTTTGAAATTTCTCCCATAAATGTTTTATAGTGTTTATTGTAGAGATCTTCCACTTCTTTGATTAATTTACTTTCTAGATATTTTATCTTATTTGTAGCAACTGGAAATGGGATTACTTTCTTTTTTTAACTTTTATTTTAATTTCAGGAATAGAAGTGCAGCTTTATTACATAGGTAAACTTGTAATATGGGGATTTGTTGTAAAAACTATATTATCACTCAACTGTTAAGCCAAGTACCCATTAGTTATTTTTCTTGATTTCTTTTTCAAATTGTTCACTGTTGACATATAGACATGCTACTGATTTATATATGTTAATTTTATGTGCTGAAACTTTACTGTGTTTCTTTCTCTCTTCTAATAGTTTTTTGCTGGAGTCTTTAGGTTTTCTGAAATATAAGATTATATCATCTAAAAACAAGGATAACTTGACTTCTTCCTTTCCAACTTGAATGCTCTTTATTTCTTTCTCTTGTCTGATGGCTCCAACTAGTATTTCCAATACCATGTGGAATAACAGTGGTGAAAGTAGACATCCTTGTTGTCTTCCAGATCTAAGAGGGAAAGATTTCAGTGTTTCCCATTCATGTAATTTTAGCTGTGGATTGGTCATATATGGGTTGTGTTGAGATATGATTCCTTCTACATCCAGTTTTTTAAAATTTTTATTTATTTATTTATTTTATTATACTTTAAGCTCTAGGGTACATGTGCACAACGTGCAGGTTTGTTACATATGTATACTTGTGCCATGTTGGTGTGCTGTACCCATTAACTCGTGATTGACATTAGGTATGTCTCCTAATACTATCCCTCCCCCTCACCCCTCCCCACAACAGGCCCTGGTGTGTGATGTTCCCCTTCCTGTGTCCAAGTGATCTCATTGTTCAATTCCCACCTATGAGTGAGAACATGCGGTGTTTGG
>NW_012101307.1:281543-298448 GCF_000951045.1 Mandrillus leucophaeus | reverse complement strand
TTAATTTTCGTATAAGGAGTAAGGGAAAGATCCAGTTTCAGCTTTCTACTTATGGCTAGCCAATTTTCCCAGCACCATTTATTAAATAGGGAATCCTTTCTCCATTTCTTGTTTTTCTCAGGTTTGTCAAAGATCAGATGGCTGTAGATGTGTGGTATTATTTCTGAGGGCTCTGTTTTGTTCCATTGGTCTATATCTCTCTTTTGGTACAAGTACCATGCTGTTTTGGTTACTGTAGTGCATCCAGTTTTTAAAGCATTTTTAGCATGAATAATTGTTGAATTTCATCAAATGCTTTTTCAGCATCTATTGAAATGATGATACGGTTTTTGTCCTTCATTTTGTTGATATGATGTGTTACATTAATTGATTTGCATATGTTGAACTATTTTTGCATCCTTGGGATAAATCCCACTTAGTCAAAATCAATGATCTTTTAAATATGATGTTTTGCTAGCTTTACGTGAGAATTTTTGTATTAATATTTGTCAGTAATACTGGCTTATTTTTGTTGTTACTGTGTCTTTGTCTAGATTTGGTATCAGGATAATATTGTCCTCATATAATAAGTTTGGAAGCATTCTCTCCTCCTCTACTGTTTGAAACAGTCTGAGTAGGATTTGTATATTTCTTTAAATGTTTGGTAGAATTCAGCCTTTTTTTTTACCTGCTCCAGTGCTTCTTTCAGTGATATGAATATAAAACTAGATACTGTGAGTTCTCACCTGATTTTCGGTACTTAGGAAGGTGCTGTTTTTGTGTAAATAGTTGTAAAATTTGGTGTTCCTGTGGAGGAAGGGATGATTGGTAGAGACTTCTATTTTGCTATCTTACTCTGCTCCCACTTTTTTTTTTTTGGATCTGTTATAGGTTTTTGTTTTTCGTTTCCATGAGGCTTGCAAAAACATATTACAGTAAATCATTTTACACTGATGAAAACTTAACTCTGATTATAAATAATAATCTACCTAGATTGAATGGCTAACTAGAATAAACAGGGTAGAGAAGACAGTAAATGACCTGATGGAGCTGAAAACCATGGCATGAGAACTTCGTGACACATGCAAAAGCTTCAATAGCTGATTTGATCAAGTGGAAGAAAGGGTGTCAGTGATTGAAGATCAAATTAATGAAATAAAGTGAGAAGACAAGATTAGAGAAAAAAGAGTGAAAAAAAACAAACAAAGCCTCCAAAAAAAAAATGGGACTATGTGAAAAGACCAAATCTACATTTGATTCGTGTACCCGAAAGTGATGGGGAGAATGGAACCAAGTTGAAAAACACTCTTCAGGGTATATCCTTAGCCGAACTAAGCTTCATAAGTGAATGACAAATAAACTCCTTTACAGACAAGCAAATGCTGAGAGATTTTGTCACCACCAGGCCTGCCTTACAAGAGCTCCTGAAGGAAGCACTAAACATGGGGGAAAAAACAACCAGTACCAGCCACTGCAAAAACATGCCAAATTGGATATTATTTATAATCAGAGTTAAGTACCTGAAAGTGACAGGGAGAATGGAACCAAGTTAGAAAACAGTCTTCAGGATATTATCCAGGAGAACTTCCCCAACCTAACGAGGTAAGCCAACATTGAAATTCAGGAAATACAGAGAACACCACAAAGATAGTCCTCGAGAAGAGGAAACTCAAGACACATAATTGTCAAGTTTACAAGGTCGAAATGAAGCAAAAAGGGTTAAGGGCATCCAGAGAGAAAGGTCGAGTTACTCACAAAGGGAAGCCCATCAGACTTCTTGATGGGACCTCTTGGCAGAAACCCTACAAGCAAGAAGAGAGTGGGGGCCAATATTCAACATTCTTAAAGAAAATAATTTTCAACCCTGGATTTTATATCCAGCCGAACTAAGCTTCATAAGTGAACGACAAATAAACTCCTTTACAGACAAGCAAATGCTGAGAGATTTTGTCACCACCAGGCCTGCCTTACAAGAGCTCCTGAAGGAAGCACTAAACATGGAAAAAAACAACCAGTACCAGCCACTGCAAAAGCTTGCCAAATTGTAAAGAACATTAGTGCTATGAAGAAACTGCATCATTTAAGGGGCAAAATAACCAGCAAATATCATAATGACAGGAACAAAGCCTCCAAGAAATTTTGCATTATGTTAAGTAGCCAAACCTAAGAATAATTGGTGTCTCTAAGAAGAGAAATCTAAAAGTTTAGAAAACTCAAATGAGGAAATAATCAAGTAAAACTTCCCTGGCCTTGCTAGAGATCTAGGCATCCAAATACAAGATGCTCAAAGAACACTTGGGAAACTCATTGCAAAAGGATCATCACCTTGGTACATAGTAAGCAGGTTATCCAAAGTCAAGACAAAAGAAAGAATTCTAAGAGCTGTGAGGCAAAATCATCAGGTAACCTATGAAGGAAAATCTATCAGATTAACTGCAGATTTCTCAGCAGAAATCCTACAAGCCAGAAGGAATTAGGATCTTCTCTTTAGCTTTCCGAAAGAAAATAATTGACAGCCAATAATTTTGTATCCAGCAAAACTAATATTCATGAATGAAGGAGAAATTAAAGCCTTTTTCAGACAAACAAATGCTAAGAGAATTCACCACTACCAAGGCAGCACTACAAGAAATGCTAAAAGGAGTTCTAAATTTTGAAACAAAACCCCGAAATACACCAAAATAGAACCCTTCTTAACCATAAATCTTACTGTGTCTCTAAAACAATAACACAAAGAAAAAAAGGGTATTCAGGCAAGAACTAGAATGATGAATAAAATAGTACTTCAGATCTCAATACCAACATTAGATGTAAATAGCCTAAATGCTTCACTTAAAAGATACAGAATGGCAGAATGGATAAAAATCCACCAAACAAGTATCTGCTGTCTTTCAAGAGATTCAGCTAATATAGAAAACTCACAGAAACTTACAGTAAAGGGGCGGAAAAAGATACTCCATGAAAATGGACACGAAAAAGCAGGAATAGCTATTTTTTTTTATTATTATACTTTAAGTTCTAGGGTACATGTGCATAACGTGCAGGAATAGCTATTCTTATTGCAGACAAGTGACATTAAAACAACAACTGTCAAAAAAGACAAAGAGGGACATTATCTAATGACAAAATAATCAATCCAACAAAAAATATTAAAATCTTAATTATATGTGCACCTAACATGGGAGCTCTCAAGTTTATATAAAAAAAATTACTAGGCCTGAAAAATGAGAAAGACAGCAACACAATAATAGCGAGAGATTTCAATACTCCACTGATAGCACTAGATAGGTTGATGAGACAGAAAGTCAACAAAGAAACAATGGATTCGAACTACACTTGAGAAAATACAGACTTAAGAGAACATTCAACAACTGCAGAACATTCTACCCAACGACTGCAGAATACACATTCTCTTCATCAGCACATGGAACATTCTTCAAGATAGACCATGTGATAGGCCACAAAACAAGTCTCAATAAACTTAAGAAAATCAAAATTGTATCAAGTATCTTAGATGACAGTGGAATAAAACTGGAAATTGTCTCCAAAAGGAACCTCAAAACTATACAAATACATAGAAATTAAATAATCTGCTCATGAATAATTTTTGGGTCAACAATGAAATCAAGATGGAAATTTAAAAATTCTTTGAACTGAATGATAATAGTGACATAACCTATCAAAACCTCTGAGATGGAGCAAAAGAGGTGCTAAAAAGGAAAGTTTATCACGATGCCTACATAAAAAAATCTGAAAGAGTACAGAGAGATGATCTAGGGTCATACCTCAAGGAACTAAAGAAACAAGAACAAAGAAAACCCAAACCCAGTGGGAAAAAATAAATAACAAAAATTAGAGCAGAACTAAATGAAACTGAAACAAAAAATATTAATACAAAAGATAAATGAAACAAAAAGCTAGTTCTTTAAAAAGATAAACAAAATTGAGAGACCATTAATGATATCAACCAACAAAAGAGAAGATACTAATAAGCTCAATAAGAAATGAAACAGGAAATATTACAACTGATACCACAGAAATACAAAAGAACATTCAAGGCTACTATGAACACTTTTATGTACACAAACTAGAAAACCTAGAGAAGATGGATAAATTCCTGGAAATATTCAACTCTTCTAGATTAAATCAGGAAGAAATGGAAACTCTAAACAGACCACTGGCAAGCAGCGAGATTAAAAAGGTAATAAAAAAATTGCCTACAAAAAAAATTCCAGGTCCAGATGGGTTCACAGCTGAATTCTATCAGGTATTCAAAGAAGAATTGACACCAATTTTATGGTCATAATCAAGTAGGTTTCATACCAGGGATGCAAGGATGGTTTAATATATACAAGTCAATAAATGTAATACATCAAATAAACAAAATCAAAAAACAAAAATCAAATGATAATAGATGCAGAAAAAGCATTTGATCAAATCAAGCATCCCCTTTTGATTAAAACCCTCAGCAAAATCAGCATACAAGGGACATACCTGAAGGTAAGAAAAGCCATCTATGACAAACCCACAGCCAACATTACACTGAACAGAAAAAGGTTGAAAGCATTCTCTCTGAGAACTAAAACAAGACAAGGATGCCTGCTTTCACCACTGCTATTAAATATTGAACTAGAAGTCCTAGCCAGAGCAATCAGATGAGAGAAAAAAATAAAGGGCATCCAAATAAGTAGAGAGGAACTCAAACTCTTGTTGTGGATCACTAACATGATTGTATACCTCAAAAGCCCTAAAGAGTCATCTATAAAGCTTCTAGATCTGATAAATGAATTTAGTAAAGTTTCAGAATACAAAATCAATGTACACAAATCAATAGCACTGCTATGCACCATCAACAATGAAACTGAGAATCAAATCAAGAACCCAACCCTTTCACAACAGCTGCAAAAAATAAAGTAAAATACTTAGGAATATAACTAACCAAGGAGGCGGAAGATCCCTACAAGAAAAACTATAAAACAGTGCTGAAAGAAACCATAGACAACAGAAACAATTGGAAACACATACTATGCTCATGGATGGGTAGAATCAATATTATAAAAATGATCCTATGGCCAAATGCAATCTACAGATTTCATGCGATTCCCATCAAAATACCATCATCGTTATTCACAGAGCTAGAAAAAACAATTCTAAAATTCATATGGAACCATAACAGACTCCGCATAGCCAAAGCAAGACCAAACAAACAAACAAACAAAAAACAAATCTGGACGCATTGCATTACCTGACTTCAAATTATACTACAAAGCTATAGTTACTAAAACAGCATAGTATTGGGGGAAAAAAAGGCACATAAACCAATGGAACAGAATAGAGAACCCAGAAATAAAGCCAAGTATTTGCAACCAACTGTTTTTTGACAAAGTAAACAAAAATATAACGTAAGGAAAGGACACCCTATTCAACAAATGGTGCTGGATAATTGGCAAGCCACAAGTAGAAGAATGAAGCTGGATCCTTAGCTCCCTCCTTATACAAAAATCAACTCAAGATGGATCAAAGACTTAAATCTAAGATCTGAAGCCATACAATTTCCTAGCAGGTAACATCAGAAACTATCCTAGACATTGACTTAGGCAAATAATTCATGATTAAGAACCCAAAAGCAAATGCAACAAAAGCAAAGATAAATAGTTGGTGAAATTCTTTCTTTAAAGAATGACAAGGACCAAGGACTTCCAGTCTTCCTGGTAACAGGAGGTTGCCTTGAGTCTAGGAGTTTGAGCCTGCAGTGAGCTATAATCATGCCACTGCACTCCTGCATGGGAAACAGCAAAATCCCATCTGTAAAATAAATAAATAAACACATACATACATACAAATGTTTAAAATAAAATGCAAACTACCCCCAAAACATTGGAAGGTGATTGTTTTCTCATTAATTGGTCCTGCACTGGAGAACCCTATTCCGTCAGCAGAAGAAGAAAGAGAAGCGGCTTAAACAGTTAACCTTATTAAAGCCTGTACAGCTTCAAGGAAGAGGTGTGGACTCCAGCATCAGAGAAATGTAGGTTCAAATACTGTTCAGCGACTCATTATATTTGCATAATTTCCTTTGTCTACCAGGTGGTGAGGCAGAAGAAGCACAGAATTTGTAGCTCTAGTTCTAACCATTTTACTAACTGTGCAATCTGGAACATTTGTTCTTCTGAGACTTTACGTTCTCATCTGTAAAACTGGAAAAATGCCCCGATGCAGGTGTGCTGCAAGGATTAAGTAAAATAAGGAATGTTCGGTACCTAGTATTATGACTAGTCTGCAGCAGGCATTCAATAAATGACAGCTATATTTATATCCTTGAGATCTAAATTTGTGCATCATAACAACCCCTTTATATTCTGAGTGCTCATTAAAGCTGAGAAGAAAATATTTGTATGATTGGTAGCAATCGTACATGCAACTGCATTCTGTTAAGTTGTAGCTCTTTTCCAATGTTTAGAGCAATGATTTCCACTGTAGGGTGTGTGCACCCCAGTGGAGGGGGCTTATTTTATCTTTTTATAATTTTTTGTGAATATTTTTAATGTACAATATATATTTTACTATAGTTCATGTACATAATTTACACATAAATGAACATACATTAAATATATATACTGCTTATCACTCTCTCCTTCACTCATTCAGCTGCAGTCACACAGATCTTTTGACACATTTCTGCCTGAGGGCTGTTGCACTGTTTCTTGTTCCCCTGTCCTTTTTTTGCACAAATTCTTACTCTACACTCTTTTTTTTCTATTTTTAAGACATGAAAAAAAATGATGGTCATTTTAGTTTTCATTATAGCATGCTTTGATCCTGTTCTGGATTCCCCCTCCACCTGCACATTGGTCCAGAGTGTTAGGCTTTCCCTAGGTTAGGGGTATCATGAAAAGAAAAGAAAAGAGGGAAGAGAAGAGAAGAGAAGAGAAGAGAAGAGAAGAGAAGAGAAATGAAAAGTGTTCAACTCAGAAAATAAATCAGCAAAAGCAGTTCCAGGAAAATTTTGAACAAACTCAAGTATGGTTTTAACTTCTCAGACCAAAGGACTTACTGTATGCTGTACACAGGGCTGTTATTAGACCAGGAGGACCAGAATGCCACCCTGTGACATTCATAATTCTGATTTTTCATTTAACATAATCAGAAACAAATTTTTACAGAGCAAATTCACCCAATATGCAGATTTTAAAAACAAAAATAATGTGATCTAAAATATTATTTGATCCATTTATTATAACTTGTAAAATCAAGGCTGACTTCTCAGGCCCTAACACACTTTGTCTTGAATCATTCTTATTGATCAAATTAGAAGGATGATTCAAGGATTAAATTGTAGCTGTTAGCCAGCCCGGCAATACACTTCCTGCTGGGCGCTGAGACAATGCTAAGCATCCTTTTTGATGTCCCTTTCTAAGCCATTCTTTAAGGCATGAGCAGCTGGTCACTGAGGACTAAAGTTAATTATGATTATCAGAGGAGCTGGAGTTTTAAAAAGAGATTATAGCAATTATTTCTCTTTTGTCAATACGCCATCTGAGTTATACTGTAAGTCTGCGTGAAAAAGATGGAGTCATACTGGAGTGTGCTTATGAGAATTGTTGTATGGGCACCAAGGAAAATGCTGAAGCACCTTCAAAACTAGCTGCTCTTACTAACAAAGCAAAACAGACTTTTCTATTGCTTGAAACAGTTGAACCTCCCTAATTTTATGACAGGAGGAAAAAGCAATTTGAACTAGTGACAAGTATAATATTTTAAATAAATGCAAGGGTAATTCTTTTAAGAAAACATAGTAATCAAACTGGATTTTTAAAAAAATTGGCTTGCAGAGATATATTGGGACCTGACAGATGAGCATTTACACCCAGTACATCAATTCTGTTTCTAGATGGGTGCTTCTGAAGGCTCGGAAAAAAAGTATGCGCTCCATATTTTGTTAAATATTCACTCTTGAAGAATTGTTTATGGTGCGTTTGCTTAGCAAACTTTTATCATATATAGTACAGAAGTTAAATCCATCCCAGTCTTGTTCTAGATTATTCAATATTTAATCAGAATGTCTAAATTCATGAGATTTGACTGTAACATAATTTCTTCAGATAGTTTTGACATTGTTTTCATTTGCCTTTAGCCTCAAGAACAGAGGTAGTCAGATCAAAGACCCCAGAGGTAGGAAGATGCAAACAAAAGTTCATATGAGAGACAAGTCTTCTCAGTCAGCCTGTTAGGCAGGTGTTAGATATACTATTTTTACCAGAACGCAATAGTGCTTAGAACAGCTGCAACCACAGGAAAGATGGGCAGTTGTGATGTGGAAATCAGGCTTTGTCACTCTAGTCGTAGGGCTGCTCTTCCGAGAGAAAGAAGAGGAAGGAGACATTCTGCAACTTGAAAAATCTTCTATCTAAGCTGTTTAAATTCCCACCCTACCTTTTTTATTTCCTCCTTGACTCACAAGATCTTAAAGAGTATCACCGATTCAGAAGGGCCTCGACAAGACCTGTTTTCCAGCTTTGTAAAATAAATGGCCATGTTCCAGGCTCTTCAATGTAGGGATACTTTTATCCCTATTTCCTTCCCAGCCTTCCTCATCTCACCAAACTCCAAAAGGAATGCATTTAGCTGCTATGCCTGTATGTCACACTGGAAGAATGCAACGGAATAGCTGTTCTCAGCCTAGGAGCAGCAGAGATTTAACAAAGGGCCAATTTGGCCCATGTGTATGTCATTAGATGATTACAATAAGGCTTCTTATATTCTTTACATCCTTGCTATTTCCCAACTGACAAATACAGATAATGTAAAAGAAAAGCAATTTAGAAGTCAGATCAAGTGGTAAAAAATGGAACATTTTAAAATAGAAATCTACCAGCTTTTAATTGATTCTTATGCCATTACCCATGATGACAGTTGCTTTTTGGGTAAATCTGATATTTCTCCATCTCTGGTCTTGTACTGAAAGCTTATACACCAACTCAATATTTATCTATGTAAACACATACCTGTTTCATGCCACTGCTTATTGTATTGGGAACGTCTCCAGTATTCACACACAAAAGAAAATGAGATGTGAGATGCAGTCTGGACTCACACTTAAGGTAAGGTTTCCAGATAAAATACAGTACATTCAGTAAAATTCAAATTTCACATAAACAACAAATACATTTTAGTATGAGTATTTCCAAAATCTTGCACAAGGCACACATATACAAAAAAATTGTTATTTATCAGAAATTCAATTTAACTGAGTGTCTTCTATTTTCATTTGCTAAATCTAGCAACCCTACCTTGAGGCTAATTTATTACTGGTGGCTATGTAAAATAGGGTCAATAATACCTAAAGTAAAATGAAAAGTTTTTCTCCGAAGAAGAAATATAATGCCTAAAGTAAAATGAAAAGTTTTTCTCCAAAGAAGAAATGAAACTCCAAAGAAGAAATTGGTGCTTGCAATTAAAAAAAAAAAAAAAAATTTCATTGGCTAAGAAGATTCACATCTGAGTAGAAAAAACTATATTTTCCAGTCCATAGTCTCAATTGTCTTTTTGACAAATGAGCACATAAAAGAAAAAAGAGAGTCATGTCAGTCACATTCATTCCATGTGCACTTATTGCCTTCTCACCTGCAGAAAGAATAAGAGGAAAGAATAGATCCAGGTTCTAACTGAAAAAGGTATCCCAGGCCAGCTTTTATTAAATCTACCCAGAGTGGTAAATTCACATTCTCAACATGATGTTATTCTTTGGGAAACTTTTGCTGAACATAGTTGAAAAGTGAGCACTAACAATAATATCAGGCAATGAACAAAATGATTGTTTCCAATAGAGTGGAAAGAAGAGCTATGATGTCTATGGCTAAGATGTTGTAGAAAACATATTTTACTTCAACATTTTGCTCTTATTGGGTCTAAGTATGGATTTATATTGAGTCTGCAGGACATGAGAAAGAAGGGACACAGTCAAGGAGGTCAAAGAAGGGGAAATTGAGAGAAAAAGAAGGAGTAAATGGCTTTGCCTTCCTCCATTGAGATTTCCATTCCCAAAGAATCTTCTACTTGGAAGGAACCACCACATATCTCAATATATACTGACTGTACCCTTTTCTGGGGGATAGGCACATTACTATTTCAGTTACTCAGCTTAAGAATGCTGACATCATCTTTAATTTCTTCCTTTCCTTTATAAACCAGTCCTAATCCTTTGACATATACACTAAGTTACTGTTTCAGTCCACAGATATATAGGATGATGTGGCCTCTTCACAGTGCTGTGAGAGAAAATAAAAAAGACTAAGTGATACTTTCTATCCCCAAGGAGCTTACTGTCCGATTGTAGAAATACAATTAACAAATAGAAAATTAGACTCTCTTAAGATAAATTTAGTATAATGTTTCCAGAGAATCATAAATATCCATATGGACTGGAGGAGTTAGAAGAGGCTTCAGAGAGAATGGAGGACTTGTGTTAGGTCTTCAGAAATAAAGATGATTCAATTAGTAAAGCAGAGGAAGAAGTAGGGCTTTCCAGGCAAAACAGCAACATAAACAGTTATAGGGTATGAAAATGAGTGTGATGTGTTCTGGGAAGTGTGCGACAACATACATGGTACAGTGGAGTATATATGTAAAAGAGCAGAAAATAAAGTTATGTAAAGAGGGTAGAATTATGGAAAGTTATGAATGCCAGGCTAAGAAATTAAGACAACTGAAAAAATTTAAGGAGGAAGGGAAAATGATCAGAGGTAGGTTTCAGAAAGATTATTCTTGCATTAAAAACCAACTGGAGGTGAAGACTAGGGCCAGATGATAACTATGAGAAAGCAGTAACACTCCTTGAGGTGTTCCATAACCACTTTAAACAATATTTGACCTTTCCAACAAGTATGTGGAGATACAACTCTATTCTTACTTTTAATGATGGGTGTAATAACTTACATTGAAGATTTTATTCCTTGTTTCACCACCTGCTCATCTGTTCCCATCAATAGTTATCTCCACCTCCATAAACAGAAATCTTGAGACTTCCCACTCATAATTATCTCATATAAACATGTATCATTATCCCAATACTGGTCCCTCTCTTTGCCATTGAAAAGGTTTCCAGAATTATCTTTCAAGTCCTCTTGACAAACATTGTATTGAGTGGTGGTAAAATAGGGAAGAAAAAAACAACTCTTAATTCAATCCTTTGATACTCCAAATATATTTTATATCCTCTTGTTTTGCTATATAATTAATGAAGCATAATGCGGAAAAAGTCCCAGCAAAGGAATTGCTAACTGAATGTCTTTACACTTATTTTAATGCGATTTTTTTTTTTTTTTTTTTTTTTTTGAGACGGAGTCTCGCTCTGTCAGGCTGCAGTGCAGTGGCGCGATCTGGGCTCACTGCAAGCTCCGCCTCCCGGGTTCACGCCATTCTCCGGCCTCAGCCTCCCGAGTAGCTGGGACTACAGGCGCCCGCTGCCACGCCCAGCTAATTTTTTTGTATTTTTTGGTAGAGACAGGGTTTCACTGTGTTAGCCAGAATGGTCTCGATCTCCTGATGTCGTGACCCGCCCGCCTTGGCCTCCCAAAGTGCTGGGATTACAGGTGTGAGCCACTGCAAAAAACATTGAACTACATTATTGGGTAGAAATGAAATGGGCAGACAGCAAATATTTTTGGCCTAGAACTTCTAAAGGTCTTGATCTGATCTTGCATTTGGGTTTTATTTTCTTTCCAGGGAAATAAATGAGAAACACTGACTCATCAGTGATAAAACATCACCTATCTAAATTAATATGTAGTTGAAAAAAATTATAGCTTTTGAGCTAGACTAACCCTAGTTTAAATATTAGTTCAGGTACTCATGAGCTCTGTGACTTTGGACCAATAAAATAGAAATAATACCTACTTAGCATTGCTGTCATGAAGATGAGAAATAGTAAACAACACTCAACACAACACCTGACAAATATCAAGCAATTCATAAACTGCAGGTTTTATCTTCTATGATACTAAAGAGCAGTTAATACAGGGAGTTAGATTCTTGATCCCATTTACCACTGAAGAAAAAGCCAATAAAAAGACTAAGAGACTCTAACAATAAACTACAGCATACTATAGAATATAAAACATTCTTCTTGTCTTAGTTTAGAATTTTGTAATTAGTGAATTTTTTTTTTTTTTTTTTTTTTTTTTTTTTTTTTTTTTTTTTTTTTTGCCAGAATCATTTTGTGTTACATCAGTGGATACAGAAAGAACCAGGTAACTCTAACTGTACTGGAAAGGACCTTATATGATTTTATCTATGATTAAAAAATGTGCAAACAGAGGCTTTGAGAGTGGAAGTGGTGCAGTTATATGTGGCAGAGTTGGAACTATAATTCAATTTTGAATTTAAGTTCTCTTTTCTTTTCACTTCACAAGATGGCTTCATTTAATAGTTGCAGTGGTCAGAAAGATAGCTATTTTGTGCAGTTGATCTTAATCCTTTGGGGTCCATGGATCCATTTAAGAATCTGGGCCGGGCGCAGTGGCTCAGACTGTAATCCCAGCACTTTGGGAAGCTGAGGCAGGTGGATCACCTGAGGTCAGGAGTTCGAGACAAGCCTGGCCAACATGGTGAAACCCCATCTCTACTTAAAATACAAAAAATTAGCTGAGCGTGGTGGTACACACCTGTAATCCCAGCTACTCAGGAGGCTGAGGCAGGAGAATCGCTTGAACCCTGGAGGCAGAGGTCATAGTGAGCCGAGATCATGCCATTGCACTCCAGATTGGGGGACAAAAGCGAGACTTCATCTCAAAATAAATAAATAAATAAATAAATAAAAGAATCTGATGAATGCTGAGGAACCTCTCTCTATAGAAATGTACATATCTTACATGCATAAGCACACAAATTTTTGCAGGCAATTTCAGAGTATTATAAAAATCCACAGAAGTCTAAATACTTCTAATTAAGAAGTAATTGAGAATATTCTAATTAAGAATCACTGTTATAGTAAATTCTCAGAAGATATAACTGAATAAAACAAGAAAATAAAACTCAGGATGATCCAGTTGTAAGGATTCTGTTTCTTACATGTTATGCTGAAAGGAATTTATTTGTTGTTGCTCTACATAATGCTTCCAATAATGTTATCTGTACTATAGATATTATATGGCAGAAGCCCTGTGGTATAGATTATAGCATGGTAAACTCAACTTATTGCAACGTCATAGCCTTTACAAAAAAACAAAGCAACACAAATGATATCAAAAATAAGGTTGAAAAATAAATTAACTTGGAAGAATATTTGCAATACATATTATAAACAAAGAGTTAATTTCCTGATACACAAAGATTTAAAATAAATTTTCCTCCATAACTTGTTTCTATTTTTAATTAATGCATAATACTTGTACATATTAATGGAGTGCAGATAATATTTTGATACATATATACAATGTAATGATCAAATTAGAATAATTGGAATATCCATTACCTCAAACATTTATCAATTCTTTGTGTTGAGATCATTCGGAATCTTCTGGATTATTATTATTATTATTTTTTGAGAAAGGGTCTCACTCTCTCACCCAGGCTAGAGTACAGTGGCAAAATCATGGCTCACTGCAGCCTCAACCTCCCAGGCTCAAGCAATACTTCTGCCTCAGCCTCCCACATAGCTGGAACCATAGGCATGTGCCACCATGCTGAGCTAATTTAAAATGTTTTTTGTAGAGATGAGGTCTCACTATGTTGCCCAGGCTGGTCTTAAACTCCTAGGCTCAAGGAATCTCCTATCTTGGCCTTCCAAATGTGTTGGGGCTGCAGGAATGAGCCACCATGTCCAACCTCTTCTAGCAATTTTGAAACATATAATAAATTATTGTTAACTATAGTCACTCTACTGTGCTATAGCATACTAGAAATTATTCCCCTATCTAGCTGCAATTTTCTGTCTGTTAAGCAACTTCTCACTATTCCTCTTCCCTGCTACCCTTCTCTGCCTCTACCTAGCACCATTCTCTCTACTTCTATGAGAGCAACTTTTTTAGCTACCAAATGTAGATGATACCATGTGCTGTTTTTCTTTCTGTGTTAGGTTTACTTCACTTAATATAATGTCCTCCAGGCTCATCCATGTTGCCACAAATGATACATAAAGACTTAAAATCATTTTTAAAAATTAAAAATGAGTGAAGACTTTCCATACCCAATAATACCACATAGCTGGAAACAACTGCAAAAGGAGTAATGCATTGTAGTCCCTCAGACCTGGAAATACTCTCCATTTATCATCGGCAGATGGTATCCTGAAATAACAAGTACCAGGTCAGACTGCTGTTGAAACCACACCCTACAAAAGTAGGTTGGTGTCTGCATGCCAAATTTAAACAGAGTGACTTCCCGTTAAAATAAAAAATTAACTAAAATCTAGATTATCCTAACTTATATAAATGACACAATTTAAAAAGTCACCCATAATAACAAGAACAGGGAAATTAAATCTTGAATGAGAAAAGACAACCAACTGATGCTAACAGTGAAATGAATCAGATACTAGAATTATGTGACAAGAATTTCAAAACAAAAATCATAAAAATAATTCAATAAGACATCGTGAATTCACTTGAAATAAATAAGAATAAAAATATCAGCAAAGAAATATAAGAAAATTACAGAAATTATAAAATGGAGAAATACAATAATCTGAAACAAATAACATGCTAGATGTAGTAGAGTGAAATTGACAGAGAAAAGAATTAGTGAACTTGAAAACAGATCAATAGAATTAAACTAATTTGAAAAACATAAAGAAATAAGCTTGAAAAAATATCAAAACCTCAGGAGGTGGTGGAACAGTGACAAAAGATGCAACATTCATATCATCAGAGTTCCAGAAAGAGAGAAGAGAGAGAATGGGACTGAAATCTGAATAAATAATGGCTGAAAACTTCTCTAATGTGGCAGAAGACGCAAAATCACAGATTCAAGTAGCAAAGTGAGCCCCAAAGGTAGCTCCTCTAAATCCATGCCAACACCACCACCAACACAAGGGCACACACAGTTGCTATCAGCCCCTTCCATCCTCCCTAGACACATAGCTTCCACCACTGTGGTAAATGCCTGCATAGAGGTAGGCACCCTGGCACCTACCAGCACCTTGGCACCTACAGCACACTGCTGCAGCTGATGAGCATGAATCCTACCGTGCTCCCTCTGCTGCTGGCATGTGCAAACAAGGGCAGATTTTACTGCTTTCACATGATAAAACACTTTGGCTGACACTAGCCATCAAAGTGTAGTGACCAGCAGTCTGGGAGCACCTTATGCTCCTCCCACATCTAGTGCAGTGGATTTCCAACTTCAAGGAGCCAGAAAACAAGGTTGGAGCTCAATGCAATTCCCCCAAAGTTAGAGAATGCAACCTAGGAATTGGGAGCTGAGCACTGTCTTTCTAAAATCTTCCAGAAGTGAAGCCAGTTGGCTGAATGCACCTTATAACACAATAGAATCCTCAAGGTCATCAAATAGAATAAAAGAAAAAAAAAATCTCACCCAAAGGTCAGCAACTTTGAAGATTAGAGAAACGTGAGCCCACAAAGATGAGAAAAAATGAGCACAATAACCCTGACAACTAAAAAAGCCAGAGTGCCTTCTTACCTCTAAATGACCATATGACCTCTCTAGCAAGGGTTCTGAGCTGGGCTGAGATGGCTGAAATGACAAAAATAGAATTCAAAACATAGATAGAAATAAAGATTATTGGGATGCAAGAGTACATTGAAACCCAATCCAAGGAAGATAAGAGTCACAATAAAATGATGCAGTAGGTGCAGACAAAATAGCCGGCATAGAAAACCATGTAACCAACATGATAGAGCTGAAGAATACACTGAAATAATTTTATAATGCAATCACAAGTATTAATAGCAGAATAGACCAAGTGGAGAAAAGAATCTAAGAGCCTAAAGACTGGCTTTTTAAAATAAGACAATCAGACAAGAATAGGAAGAAAAAGAATAAAAAGGAACAACAACAACAACAAAAACCTCCAAGAACTGACATGATAGACCTGAAGAACACATTGAAATAATTTTATAATGCAATCACAAGTATTAATAGCAGAATAGACCAAGTGGAGGGAAGAATCTAAGAGCTTGAAGACTGGCTTTTTGAAACAAGACAGTCAGACAAGAACAGAAAAAAAAGAATGAAAAGGAACCAAAAAATCCTCCAAGAAATATGGGATTATATGAAGAACAAACCTATGATTCATCAGTTTCCCTGAAAGAGATGGGGAGAGTGGAAGCAACTTGGAAAACAAATTTCAGGATATCATTCATGATAACTCCCCAAACTACAGAGGCCAACATTCAAATTCAGAAAATGTAGAGAACCTCAGTCTCAGTAAGATACTTCATGAGAAGTCATTCCGAAGGCACATAATCATCAGATTCTCCAAGGTTGAAATGAAAGAAAAAATGTTAAAGGCAGATAGAGAGAAAGGTCAGGTTAACTAAAAAGGGAAAGCCCATTAGAGTAACAGCAGAACTCTCTGCAGAAACCCTACAAGCCATAAGAAATTGGGGGCCAATATTTAACATTCTTAAAGAAATTCCAACCCAGAATTTTATACTTGGTCAAACTAAGTTGTTGTTGTTGTTGTTGTTGTTTTTATACACTTTAAGTTCCAGGGTACATGTGCACAACGTGCAGGTTTGTTACATATGTATATATGTGCTGTGTTGGTGTGCTGCACCCATTAACTCATCATTTACATTAGGTATATCTCCTAATGCTATCTATCCCCCGTTCCCCCTCCCCACAATAGGCCCCGGTGTGTGATGTTCCCCTTCCCATGTCCAAGTGATCTCATTGTTCAATTCCCACCTATGAGTGAGAACATGCGGTGTTTGGTTTTCTGTTCTTGTGATAGTTTGCTGAGAATGA
>NW_012101307.1:242200-281213 GCF_000951045.1 Mandrillus leucophaeus | reverse complement strand
AACAGTTGAACTAGTTTACAATCCCACCAACAGTGTAAAAGTGTTCCTATTTCTCCACATCCTCTCCAGCACCTGTTGTTTCCTGACTTTTTAATGATTTCCATTCTAACTGGTGTGAGATGGTATCGCATTATAGTTTTGATTTGCATTTCTCTGATGGCCAGTGATGATGAGCATTTTTTTATGTGCCTGAGGCTGCATAAATATCTTCTTTTGAGAAGTGTCTGTTAATATCCTTCACCCACTTTTTGATGGGGTTCAAACTAAGCTTTTTAAGTGAAGAAGAAATAAGGTTCTTCTTAGACAAGCAAAGGCTGAGCAAATTTTTTCAAATTTTGGTAAAATTGTTTATTAATTTGTTCTTTTATGGACTATAATTTGGTGTCATTATTTAAGAAATCTTTAAGTAAGTCGAGATCACAGGGATTTTTCTCTTATGTTCTCTTCTAGAAGTTTTATAGTTTCAGGTTTTGTATTTAGATCTAAGATTACTTTTGAGTTAATTTTTTTTCGCTTTATATTTCTTCTAAAAAAAAACCAACAAGATACATATGCAGAACGTGCAGGTTTGTTACATAGGTATGTGTGTGCTATGGTGGTTTGTTGTGCCTATTGATCTGTTCTCTAAGTTCCTCCCCCTCACTCCCCACTCCCCAACAGGCCCCAGTGTGTGTTGTTCCCCTCTCTGTGTCCATGTGTTCTCAATGTTCCACTCCCACTTATGAGTGAGAACATGCAGTGTTTGGTTTTCTGTTCCTGTGTTAGTTTGCTGAGGATGATGGCTTCTAGCTTCATCCATGTCCCTGCAAAGGACATGATCTCATTCTTTTTTTATGGCTGCATAGTATTTCATAATGTATATGTACCACATTTTCTTTATCCAATCTATCATTGATGGACATTTGGGTTAGTTCCATGTCTTTGCTATTGTATGTAGTGCTGCCATAAACATACGTGTACATGTATCTTGATAGTAGAATGATTTAGATTCCTTTGGGATATAATAATAATGGGATATAATAATAATGGATATAACAGTAATGGGATTGCTGGGTCAAATGGTATTTCTTCTTCTAGACCCTTGAGGAAACACCATACTGTCTTGCACAATGGTTGAACCAATTTACATTCCCACCAACAGTGTAAAAGTGTTCCTACTTCTCCACAGCCTTGCCAGCATCTATTGTTTCCTGACTTTTTAATAATCATCATTCTGACTGGCATGAAATGGTATCTCATTGTGGATTTGATTTGCATTTCTTTGATGATCAGTGATGTTAAGCTTTTCTTCATATGTTTGTTGGTCACATAAATGTCTTCTTTTGAGAAGTATCTGTTCATATCCTTTGCCCACTTTTTGATGGGGTTGCTTTTTTCTTGTAAATATGTTTAAGTTTCTTGTAAATTCTGAATATTAGACCTTTGTCAGAGGGGAAAATTGCAAAAATTTTCTCCCATTCTGCAGGTTGCCTGTTCATTCTGATGATAATTTCTTTTGCTGTGCAGAAGCTCTTTAGTGTAATTAGATCCCATTTGTCAGTTGTGACTTTTGTTGCCATTGCTTTTGGCTTCTGTCGCCATTGCTTTTGGCATTTTGTCATGAAGTCTTTGCCCATGCCTACATCCTGAATGGTATTGCCTAGGTTTTCTTCTAAGGTTTTTATGGTTTTAGGTTTTATATTTAAGTCTTTAATCCATCTTAAGTTAATTCTTTTATTAGGTGTAAGGAAGGGGTCCAGTTTCAGTTTTATGCATATGGCTAGCCAGTTTTCCCTGCAACATTTACTGACAATCTCACAGCCAAGATCATATTAAATGGGCAAAAACTGGAAGCATTCCCTTTGAAAACCAGCATAAGACAAGGATGCCCCCTCTCACCGCTCCTATTCAACATAGTAGTGGAAGTTCTGGCCAGGGCAATCAGGCAAGAGAAGAAATAAAGGGTATTCAAATAGGAAGGGAGGAAGACAAGTTATCTCTGTTTGTAGACAACATGATTTTATATTCAGAAAATCCCATCATCTCAGCCCAAAACCTTTTTGAACTGATAAGCAATTTCAGGAAAGTCTCAGGATACAAAATCAATGTGCAAAAATCACAAGCATTCCTTTATACCAACAATAGGCAAGCAGAGAGCCAAATGATGACTGAACTCCAATTTACAATCACTACAAAGAGAATAAAATATTTAGGAATATGGGTAACATGGGATGTGAAAAACTTCTTCAAGGAAAACTACAAACCACTGTTCAAGGAAACAAGAGAGGACACAAACAAATGGAAAAATGTTCAATCCTCATGGATAGGAATAAACAATATTGTGAAAATGGCCACACTGCCCAAAATAATTTATAGATTCAATGCTATTCCCATCAAACTACCACTGACATTCTTCACAAAATTAGAAAAAAACTATTTTAAATTTTATATGGAATCAAAGAAGTCCCCATATAATCAAGACAATCCTAAGCAAAAAGAACAGTGCTGGAGGCATCATGCTACCTAACTTCAAACTATAGTACAAGGCTACAGTAACCAAAACAGCACAGTACTGGTACAAAAAGAGACATATAGACCAATGGAGCAGGACAGAGACCTCAGAAATAACACCACACATCTACAACCATCTGATCTGCGACAAATCTGACGAAAACAGGCAATGGGGAAACAATCTCCTATTCAGCAACCACACAATCAAGTCTGCATAAAAACCAGCTAAAATCATGATGACAGCATCAAATCCACACATATCAATGCTAACATTGGATGTAAATGGGCTGTATGCCCCCAATTAAAAGGTACTGAGTGGCAAGCTGGATAAAGAACCAATGCAGAGAGTAAGTGCTAGATGGCCAAATAGGAACAGCTCCAGTCTGCAGCTCCCAGCATGATTGATGCAGAAGAGAGGTGATTTCTGCTTTTCCAACTGAGGTACCTGATATGTCTCATTGGGACTGGTTGGACAGTGGGTGAAGCTCATGAAGGGTGAGCCAAAGCAGGGTGGGAGTCACCTCCACTGAGAAGTGCAAGGGGTCAGGGGATTTCCCTTTCCTAGCCAATGAAGCCGTGACAAACTGTACCTGGAAAAATGGGACACTCCCACACAAATGCTGTGTTTTTCCCACAGTCTCAGCAACTGGCAGAGCAGGAGATTTTCTCCTGAGCCTGGCTCGGTGGGTCCCATGCCCACGGAGCCTTGCTCGCTGCTAGCACAGCAGTCTGAGATCAAGCTGTGAGGCTGCAGCATGGCTAGGGGAGGGGTATCTGCCATTGCTGAGGCTTGAGTAGGTAAACAAAGCAGCCTGCAAGCTTGAACTGGGTGAAGCCCACCACAGCTCAGCAAGGCCTACTGCCTCTATAGACTCCATCTCTGTGGGCAGGGTATAGCTGAACAAAAGGCAGCAGAAACTTCTGCAGACTTAAACGGTCCTGTCTGACAGCTCTGAAGAAAGCAGTGGTTCTCCCAGCATGGTGTTTGAGCTCTGAGAAGAGACAGACTGACTCCTCAAGTGGGTCCCTAGCCACCATGTAGCCTAACTGGAAGACACCTCCCAGTAGGGGATGACAGAAACCTCATACATGTGGGCACCCCTCTGGGACAAGGCTTCCAGAGGAAGGATCAGGCAGCAATATTTGCTGTTCTGCACTCTCTGCTGGTGATACCCAGGCAAACGGTCTGAAGTGGACCTCCAGTAAACTCCAACAGACAGCAACTGAGGGACCTGACTGTTAGAAGGAAAACTAACAAACAGAAAGGAATAGCATCAACATCAATAAAAAGGACATCTATACCAAAACCCCATCTTTAGGTCACCAACATTAAAGATAAAAGGTAGATAAAACCACAAAGATGGGGAGAAACCAGTGCAGAAAAGCTGAAAATTCTAAAACCAGAGTGCCTTTTCTCCTCCAAAGGATTGCAGCTCCTCACCAGCAATGGAACAAAGCTGGACGGAGAATGACTTTGACGAGCTGACAGAAGTAGGCTTCAGAAGGTCAGTTATAACAGACTTCTCTAAGCTAAAGGAGGATGTTTGAACCCATTGCAAGGAAACTAAAAACCTTGAAAAAAGGTTAGACAAATGGCTAACTAGAATAAACAGTGTAGAGAAGACCTTAAATGACCTGATGGAGCTGAAAACCATGGCACAACAACTTCATGATGTATGAAAAAGCTTCAATAGCTGATTCAATCAAGTGGAAGAAATGGTATCAGTGATTGAAGATCAAATTAATGAAATAAAGCGAGAAGACAAGGTTAGAGAAGAAAAAGAATAAAAAGAAATGAACAAAGCCTCCAAGAAATATGGGACTATGTGAAAAGACCAAATCTATGTTTGATTGGTGTACCAGAAAGTGATGCGGAGAATGGAACCAAGTTGGAAAAGATTCTTCAGGATATTATCCAGGAGAACTTCCCCAGCCTAGCAAGGCAGGCCAACATTCACATTCAGGAAATACAGAGAACACCACAAAGATACTCCTCGAGAAGAGCAACTCCAAGACACATAATTGTCAGATTCACCAGGGTTGAAATGAAGGAAAAAATGTTAAGGGCAGCCAGAGAGAAATGTCGTGATACCCACAAAGGGAAGCCCATCAGACTAAAAGCAGATCTCTCAGCAGAAATGCTACAAGGCAGAAGAGAGTGGGGGCCAATATTCAACATTCTTAAAGAAAAGAATTTTCCACCCAGAATTTCATATCCACCCAAACTAACCTTCATAAGTTAAGGAGAAATAAAATCCTTTACAGACAAGCAAATGCTGATTTTGTCACCACCAGTGCTGCCTTACAAGATCTCCCAAAGGAAGCACTAAACATAGAAATGAACAACCGGTACCAGCCACTGCAAAAACCTGCCAAATTGTAAAGACCATCGATGCTATGAAGAAACTACATCAATTAATGGGCAAAACAACCAGCTAACATCATAATGACAGGATCAAATTCACTCATAACAATATTAACCTTAAGTGGAAATGGGCTAACTGCCCCATTTAAAGACACAGACTGGCAAATTGGAAAAAGAGTCAAGACCAATCAGTGTGCTGTATTCAGGAGACCCATGTCACATGCAGAGACACACACGGGCTCAAAATAAAGGGATGGAGGAAGATCTACCAAGCAAATGGAAAGCAAAAAACGCAGGGGTTTCAATCCTAGTCTCTGATAAAACAGACTTTAAGCCAACAAAGATCAAAAGAGACAAAGAAGGCCATTACATAATCGTAAAGGGATCAATTCAACAAGAAGAGTTAACTATCCTAAATAGGTATGCATCCAATACGGGAGCACTCACATTCATAAAGCAAGTCTTTAGAGACCTACCAAGAGATGTAGACTCCCACAAAATAATAATGGGAGACTTTAACACCCCACTGTCAACATTAGACAGATCAACGAGACAGCAGGTTAACAAGGATATTCAGTACTTAAACTGAGCTCTGCACTGAGCAGACCTAACAGACATCTACAGAACTCTCCACCCCAAATAAACAGAATATACATTCTTCTCAGCACCACATCACACTTATTCTAAAATTAACCACATAATTGGAACTAAAGCACTCCTTAGCAAATGTAAAAGAACAGAAATCCCAGCAAACTGTCTCTCAGACCACAGTGCAATCAAATTAGAACTCAGGATTAAGAAACTCCCTAAAGACTGCACAACTACATGGAAACTGAACAACTTCATCTTGAGTGACTACTGGGTAAATAACGAAATAAAGGCAGAAATAAAGATGTTCTTTGAAACAAATGAGAACAAAGACACAACATACCAGAATCTCAGGGACACATTTAAAGCAGTGTGTAGAGGGAAATTTATAGCACTAAATGCCCACAAAAGAAAGCAGGAGAGATCTAAAATCGACACACTAACAATACAATTAAAAAAACTTGAGAAGCAAGAGCAAACAAATTCAAAAGCTAGAAGAAGGCTAGAAATGACTAAGATCAGAGCAGAAGTGAAGGATATAGAGACACAAAAAAACACTTCAAAAAATCAATGAATCCACGAGCTGATTTTTGAGAAGATCAAAAAAATTGATAGACCACTAGCAAGACTAATAAAGAAGAAAAGAGAGAAGAATCAAATAGATGCAATAAAAAATCATAAAGGGGATATCACAATTGATCCCAAAGAAATACAAACTACCATCAGAGAATACTATAAACACCTCTGTGCCAATAAACTAGAAAATCTACAAGAAATGGATAAATTCCGGGACACATACAACCTCCCAAGACTAAACCAGGAAGAAGTTGAATCTCTGAATAGACCAGTAACAGGCTCTGAAATTGAGGCAATAATTAATAGCCTACCAACCAAAAAAAGTTCAGGACCACAGGGATTCACAGCTGAATTCAACCATAGGTACAAAGAGGAGCTGGTGCCATTCCTTCTGAAACTATTCCAATCAGTAGAAAAAGATGGAATCCTCCCTAACACATTTTGTGAGGCCAGCATCATCCTGATACCAAAGCCTGGCAAAGACACAACAAAAAAAGAGAATTTTAGACCAATATCCCTGATGAACATCAATGCGAAAATCCTAAATATAATACTGGCAAACCGAATCCAGCAGCACATCAAAAAGCTTATCCACCATGATAAAGTCAGCTTCATCCTTGGGATGCAAGGCTGGTTCAACATATGCAAATCAATAAACGTAATCCATCACATAAACAGAACCAACAACAAAAACCACATGATTATCTCAATAAATGCAGGAAAGGCCTTTGACAAAATTCAACAGCCCTTCATGCTAAAAACTCTCAATAAACTAGGTATTTATGGAACATACTTCAAAATATTAAGAGCTATTTATGACAAACCCACAGGCAGCCAATATCATACTGAATGAGCAAAAACTGGAAGCATTCCCTTTGAAAACCAGCACAACACAATGATGCCCTCTCTCACCACTCCTATTCAACATAGTGTTGGAAGTTCTGGCAAGGGCAATCAGGCAAGAGAAAGAAATAAAAGGTATTCAGTAAGGAAAAGAGGAAGTCAAATTGTCCCTCTTTGCAGATGACATGATTGTATATTTAGGAAACCCCATTGTCTCAGTGCAAAATCTCCTTAAGCTGATAAACAACTTCAGCAAAGTCTCAGGATACAAAATCAATGTGCAAAAATCATAAGCATTCCTATACACCAATAACAGACAAACAGAGAGCCAGATCATGAGTGAACTCCCATTCACAATTACTACGAAGAGAATAAAATACCTGGGAATCCAACTTACAAGGGATGTGAAGGACATCTTCAAGGAGAACTACAAACCACTGCTCAATGAGATAAAACAGGACACAAACAAATGGAAGAACATTCCATGTTCATGGAAAGGAATAATCAATATCGTGAAAATGGTCATACTGCCCAAGGTAATTTATAGATTCAGTGCTGTCCCCATCAATCTACCAATGACTTTCTTCACAGAATTGGAAAAAATACTTTAAAACTCATATGGAACCAAAAAAGAGCCCACATTGCCAAGACAATCTTAAGCAAAAAAACAAAGCTGGAGGCATCACGCTACCTGACTTAAAACTATATTACAAAGCTACAGTAACCAAAACAGCAGGGTACTGGTACCAAAACAGAGAAATAAACCAATGGAACATAACAGAGTCCTCAGAAATAACACCACACATCTACAACCATCTAATCTTTGACAAACCTGACAAAAACAAGCAATGGGGAAAGGATTCCGTATTTAATAAATGGTGCTGGGAAAACTAGCTAGCCATCTGTAGAAAACTGAAACTGGATCCCTTCCTTATACCTTATACAAAAATTAATTAAAGATGGATTAAAAATTTTAATGTCAGACCTAAAACCATAAAAACCCTAGAAGAAAACCTAGGCAATACCATTCAGGACATAGGCATGGGCAAGTACTACATGACTAAAACACCAAAAGCATTGGCAACAAAAGCCAAAATTGACAAATGGGATCTAATTAAACTGAAGAGGTTCTTTCTGCATGGCAAAAGAAACTGCCATCAGAGTGAACAGGCAACCTACAGAACGGGAGAAAATTTTTGCAATCTACCCATTTGACAAGGGGCTAATATCCAGAATCTACAAGGAACTTTAACACATTTACAAGAAAAAAACAAACAACCCCATCAAAAAGTGGGCAAAGGATATGATCAGACATTTCTCAAAATAAGACATTTATGCAGTCAACAGACACATGAAAAAATGCTCATCATCACTGGCCATCAGAGAAATGCAAATCAAAACCACAATGAGATACCATCTCATGCCGGTTAGAATGGGGCTTATTAAAAAGTCAGGAAACAACAGATGCTGGAGAGGATGTGGAGAAATAAGAGCACTTTTTCACTGTTGGTGGGAGTCTAAATTAGTTCAACCATTGTGGAAGACAGTGTGGCAATTCCTAAAGGATCTAGAACTGGAATACCATTTGACCCAGCCATCCCATTACTGGGTATATACCCAAAGGATTATAAATCATTCTCCTATAAAGACACATGCACACGTATGTTTATTGCAGCACTATTCATAATGATGAAGACTTGGAACCAACCGAAATATCCATCAATGATAGGCTGGATTAAGAAAATATGTCACATATACACAATGGACTATTATGCAGCCATAAGAAAGGATGAGTTCATGTTTTTAGCAGGGACATGGATGAGGCTGGAAACCATCATTCTTAGCAAACTATCACAAAGACAGAAAACCAAACAGCACATGTTCTCACTCATAGGTGGGAATTGAACAATGAGAACACTTGGACACAGGGCGGGGAATATCACACACCGGGACCTGTCCTGGGTTGGGGGCCTGGGGGAGGGATGGCATTAGGAGAAATACCTAATGTAAATGACGAGTTGATGGGTGCAGCAAACCAACATGGCACATGTGTACCTATGTAACAAACCTGCATGTTGTGCACATGTACCCAAGAACTTAAAGTATAATTAAAAAAAAAAAAAAAAAAAAAAAATGCACATTGGTATGCTGCCTTCAAGAGACCCATCTCACATGCAATAACACCCATAGTCTCAGAATAAAGGGATGGAAAAAAACCTACCAAGCAAATGGAAAACAGATAAAAGCACCTGTTGCAATCCTAATTTCAGACAAAACAGACTTTAAGCCAACAAAGATCAAAAAGCACAAAAAAGGGCACTACATTAATGGTAAGGGTTCAATTTAACAAGAATACCTAACTATTTTAAATATATATGCACCCACCACAGGAGCACCCAGATTAATAAAGCATGTTCTTAGACATCTACAGAAGACTTGTATTTTCATACAATAATAGTGGGAGACTTCAATACCCCACTGATAGCATTAGACAGATCATTGACGCAGAAAATTAACAAGGAATTTAAGATCTCAACTCAGCACTTGATTAAATAGACCTGATATACATCTACAGAACTCTCCATCCCAAAGCAACAGAATATACATTCTTCCCATTTCCACATGACCTATACTCTAAATTCATTTACATAATCAGGCATAAGGCACTCCTTAGCAAATTAAAGAAACTGAAATCCTAACAACCACTCTCTCAGACCACAGTCTAAATTAGAAATCAATACTAAGAAATTCACTCACAACTACAATTACATGGAAATTGAATAACCTGCTCCTGAAAGACTATTGCGTAAATGAAATTAAGGCAGAAATCAAGTTCTCTGAAACTAATGAGATCAAAGATACAACATACTGAAATATCTGGGACACAGCTAAGGCAGTGTTAAGAGGAAAATTTACAGCAGTAAAATGACCAAATCAAAAAGTTAGAAATATTTCAATTTAACAACCTAACATAACAACTGATAGAACTACTAGACAGAAAATGAGAAAGCTATAGAAGATCTGAAAAATGGAATCATCTAACTGGAAATAATTGACATATGTAGAACACTTCACCCAACAGCAGCAGAGTATATCGTTTTTTTCAACAACCCATAAAACATGCAACAATAGAGACTATATCTTGAGTCTTAGGGGAAAAAAAGCACAACAAATTTGAAATCTTACAGAGTATATTCTCTGACTGTAATAAAATCACTAGAAATCAATAACTGAAAGACAACAGGAAAATCTTCATACACTTGGAATTTAAGTGACACATATAGAAATAATTAATAGGTCTAAGAGAAAATATTAAGGGAAATAAAAATACATTGAATTGAATAACAATTAAAGTGCCAAAACAAAATTTGGAAGAGGTGGCTAATGCAGTGCTAAGAGAGAAATTTATACCACTGAATTCTTACACTATGCTATAGTTTGGATATTTACTTTTCCAAACCTCATCTTGAAATTTGATTCCCAATGTTGAAGGTGGAGCCTAATGGAAGAAAAGTCATGGAGGGGAATCTCTCATGAATGGCTTGGTGTTGCCCTCTGCCCTCTTAGTAATGAGTAATTCCTTGCTATATTAGGTCCTATGAGAGTGGGTTGCTAAAAAAAAAAAAAAAAAAAAAAAAAGAGAGAGGCTGGCATCTGCCCTTTGTTTCCTGCTTTCTCTCTCACCATGTGATCTCTGCACATGCCGGCTTTCCTTTACCTTCTGCCATGTGTGTAAGCAGCCTGAAGCTTTCACCAGATGCTCATTCTTTTAGCAAAACGAAAAACAGTGTGAATAAAGTAAAGCTTTTTCCTTTATAAATTACTAAGCCTCGGGTATTTCTTTATAGCCACACAAATGAACTAAGACACCCTGGAAAAGAAGAAAGGTCTAAAATCTCTAATCTATGTTCCTAACTCAATAAATTACGTTAAAAATAGCAAAATAAATTCAACAAGCAGCAAGAGCAATAAAAGGCAGGATTGGAAATAAAATAAATTTAAAAGAGTAACCAATAGAAAAATTAATGAAACAGTTAACAATACAGTATTGTGCATTTCAAAATTGGTCAAGAGAGCAGATCTAATGTTAATTGATCTAACCATACGCACAAAAAGAGGGAGACACTAGGACTAATTTTAAGGTGTTGAATATGTTTATTACCTCTACTGTGGTGATGGTATAATGAGTTTCACATATGTTTAGACTCATTAAATGTATGCATTAAATATGTGTAGTTCTATGTATTTCAACTATACCTCAATATAACAGTTAAATTTCTTAAAAATCTGTTTCTTCAACAAAATAGTAAAATTAATAAATCTCTAACAAGAAACACAAAGATAGAAAGAAGACACACATCAGAATAACAGGAAAAAAACATGGGACAGGACTGCAGATCCTAAAAATATTTAAAAAGTATATTAAGGGACTAGTATGAACAACTTTATTTTTATAAATTAGACAACATAAAATAAATGACTAATTTATCAAAAAGTGCAAACTGTGAGACCTCAACCAAGATGAAATTGATAGCCTGAATTGTTCTGTAACCATTAAAGAACGTGAAAGCATAATTTAAAACCTCCTGAAAAAGAAAGCTTGAGGTACAAATAGTTTCACTGGAGAATATCCTTTAATAATTGAATGTTTTTAAAAATGGGGGAACATCTATAGAATAAAATAGCTCAGCAACAAAAAGGAGAAAAAAGCCTATTGGCATATAGAGCTAACAGGATCAATATCAGAGTATTCTGCTGAATGAAAGAAGCAAATCCCAAAACATTAAATACCATATGATCCCATTCATATAACATTCTTTAAATAACAAAAGTGTAGAAAATGTTAAAAAGTTTAATGTTTGCCAGGGATTAATGCCTTGGAGATAACTGGTGAATGTATATTTTCTACTGCTGCTGTAACAAATTACTACAAACTTGATAAATTGGAGGAATACAAATTTAAAATGAAAATTTTATTTTCACATACACAAATTGGCAAAGGTTAAAAATATTGACAAAGCACAGAGTTTGGAAGTGTTAAGGGAAAGAAACTTTTGTACACATTGTTGCATTTGTAAATCAGTGTGCTACTATGGGGCCATTGGGCAATATGTCTCAAAATATAAAATTAGTGTACTGCTACTCTAACATTCCCATTTCCCGGAATTTACCCTAAGTAAATAATGGCACAAGTGCCAGAAGATACAGAAGAAAACTTTTTAAATGCAAAATACTTTTAAATGATGTACAACCAACCAACCTAAGTTTAACAACTTAACTATCCATCATTAAGGGTGAGTTAAATAAACTATTTTAATTCACATAATAAAATAGTATAAATTTAATAAGGTTTATAGTGCAGAGCTACGTTTGTTGACTTGGGAAAATATTCAGACCATGTTATTAGGTTTTAAAAAAAGGTTACAGAATATCAGGAAAGAAATGATCCTGTTTTTTTAAATTAACTACTTCTACCTCTTGCTGATAAAAGAGAGAAATCACCTTTTAGTGGAGGAATAGATTTCACTTTACCTTTTTGCTCTGTATTTTGTGTATGTTTTATTTTTATAACAATAAATTTATAAGAGAAATCGTAACACTAAAGATTAGGAAGAATCGGTGAAGTTTATGCACCTTATAAGTCCTAAAAGAAGGTTAGATGACTAAGTCTGAGGAAAGTATTGAAGTACCATATAATTACAAGTTTAACAAAATGGACTTCTACTGTTAAACATAGAATGATACATTAAAGATAAGAAAGCTAAAAAGTCTTGTTGGATATTCTCCTTTTATCAATTGCTTTAGGATATATGTAATAGTCTATAACATTATTTCAGTCTCATTATTTGCTTATGCATGGCTTTTTGAATACACTTTCTGTACAAAAATTCTATGAAGTAACTAAATTAGATGTACAAAGGGGAGGGTCTGTTTGTGCTCAGAAAATGTGATCCCTTTAGGAATGAAATAGACAATCTACAGGCAAAACAATGACGAGGAGGAAGAGAAAGAAGATAAGAAGAAGAAAAAAGAAGAGAAAGAAGGAGAAGAAGATGAAAGAAGAAGATGAGGGGAAGAAGGAGGAGGAGGAGGAGGAGAAGGGGAGGAGGAGAAAAAGGAGAAAAAGAGGAGAACTTTATAAAATTAGTCATCATCTTGGACTTTTTGATGGTTAATATTAGGTGTCTTGATTTGATTGAAGGATGCCTAGATGGCTGGTAAATTATTGATTCCCGGTGTGTCTGTGAGGCATTGCCAGAGGAGATTGATATTTGAGTCAGTTGACTGAGAGAAGAAGACCCACCCTCAATGTGGGTGGGCACTATCCAATTGGCTGCTAGCATGGCCAGAACAAAGCAGGTGAAAGAAGATGGGATATCCTTGCTTGCTGAGCTTTCTGGTTTTCTTCTTTTTCCCATGCTGAATGCTTTCTTCAATTCCTCCTGCCCTTGGACATCAGAACCCAAGTTCTTTGGCCTTTGAACTCTGGAACTTTCACAAGTGGCTTGCCAAGGGCTTTCAGGCCTTTGCCCACAGACTGAAGGGTGCATTGTCAGCTTCCACGGTTTTGAGGCTTTGGGATTTGTACTGAGCCACTACCAGCTTCTCTCTTCCCCAGCTTGCAGATGGCCTATTGTGGGACCTTGCCTTGTAATCATGTGAGCCAATTTTCCTTAATAAACTCTCTTTTATATTTACATATATCCTATTAGTTCTGTCCCCCTGGAGAACTCTCAGTAATACAGATTTTCATACCAGGGTTGGTTCTAGAGGAACATAATTTTAAGAATAGATTTGTTTAATTTTGTTTTGGGGTTTCTGGAATTGGCTCTTTCATCTGATCAGATCTGAAAATGCTAAGAATTCTGATTCTAATAGTATGGAGAACACTGATAGTCCTTGGTGTAACTTCTTTAGAGAGTTGTGCAAAATAGATGCATTTAATACTGTTGCAGGACTTTCTCCTTAGTTCAGCTAAAAATGGGGTTTTTGTCACATGACGATAAAAGATTAGGCTTATAGACACTTCGAAGGGTGAGGAGGGTAGGGTGTTTGGGGGTAAAAGGGAAAAAAATGAAACAGGGACTCTCAGCAAAGCGAGAGTCCTGCTAACTGGCTTCCCACCTCACAGATTGAATCCTGGTTACCACCCTGGAACAGGAGTGGCTAGGCTCCTCCCTCATGCAAATAGCAAGAACTTCCTGAGGCTCCACCCCAGTGTGCACTCCTCCCAGTGTGCAGGCCGGTCAGAGGTTCTTTGGGGACCTCTTTATACTAGACTGTCTCAACACTCCTGAGAGGCAAGGAGTTTAGTGACTCTATGCATGATACCTTTGAATATTTTTGGAGAACCAAGGAATATAATGAATTTCGTTGGTTGCTCCTAAGTTCATTGGACAAGGTGATTAAAGAGAAGGATGAGCTTAGGGAATATATTTCCCAGCTACAGAAGCACATATTTAGCCTCAAATGTTCTAAGATTGCCCTGATTGAGAGTCTTATCTTCTGTAAACAAAAGGCTGAAATTGCTAAAAATCAGACACAAGCTCTTATCTTGTGAGTGGCTGGCCTACAACAAAAAGTGCATACTCAGCCTTGCCACATGTCTATTGTTAAAGTGAAAGCATTGATTTGGAAATAATGGAACCCGGTAACTTGGGTTGGGAATGTGTGGGAGAACCCTGATGAAGCCGGGAAAAACTACAATAACCCAATCCAAGCAGGACTACAAATGACTCAGACCCTTCATGAATGAAGGTTTGGGTTACTCCACTAGGTGAAAAATCATGATTATCCAAGGTGTTTGCTTAAGACAAAGGGAATAGAGAATGCATAGAAGAAGGTAGTTATCTATCTACTAGCTATGACCATGTGACCAGATGCAGAAACGAGGACTATAATTGTCACCAGTATTTCCTCACTTTGTTAAGAATGTGTTTGTGCATGTATACAGCCGTACTAAGAAAATATCGTTGTTTTATTTCCTTTCTTTATTCTTTAACATGTAACATAAGATTTACTGACTTCATATTAGCATTTAAGTGTTTTTATGTAACAACATTTAGGTTAGGTATTAGTGTGCTTTTGGTCATACAAAGAGTAGTTGTATTATGTTAGGCATAACTATTATCTTATTATTGTCTTTATTTTGAAATTAAGTATAATTTCAGGAGGTGTGTATGGATTCCAAGTTGATGATGGGTGGGCTTGTGATAGATAATATTAGGTGTCAACTTGATTGGATTGAAGAATGCCTAGATGGCTGGTAAAGTATTATGTATATGTGTCTGTGAGGGTGTTGCCAGAGAAGATTGACATTTGAGTCAGTGGACTGAGAGGTGAAGAGCCACCCTTAATGTGGGTGGGCACCATCCTATCATCTGCCAGCAGAGCTAGAACACAGCAGGTGGAAGAAGGTGGGATAACATTGCTTACTGAGTCTTCTGTTTTGTTTTGTTTTGTTTTGTTTTGTTTTGTTTTGTTTTCCATGCTGGATGCTTCCTTCCACTGCTCCTACCCTTGGACATTAGACTCTAGGATTTTTTGGCTTTTGGACTCTGAGACTTGCACCAGTTGCTTGCTGAGAACTCTCAGGTCTGCAGTCACAGACTGAAGGCTGAACTGATGGCTTCCCTGGCTTTGAGGCTTTCCAACTTGGACTGAGAAACTACCAACTTTTCTTTCTTCCTCAGCTGGCAGACAGCCTATTGTGGGACTTCACCTTGTAATTGTGTGAGCCAATTCTTCCACTCCCTGTCATATATACATATATTCTATTAGTTCTGTCCCTTTGGAGAACCCTGATTAATATAGACTAGATAAACAGTGATCTGAACACATGCACCTTCCTTGCTTTTCTGCTTCAAACCCCAAGAAATGGCAGAAAAAAATGCATCCATAAAAACACCAAAAAACATGATATTTTCAGTGTACCATAAATGATGAGTAATCCCTGAAAGATAAGCACAAATAAGATTGGACTGACAAAGAAAACCATAGTCCTAAATATAAGTAGAAGAGAACTCAGAAAATTGTGGCTCACAGATGATCTAAAGTTGAAATAGCAAATATAGAGTGCAGCAGGAGTTCCAAGATTACATTTAAAGTAGCAAGACAGGTTACACCAACCACACAAACACAAACACAGACACACACACACACAACACACACTAGCAAGAATCAGATGGCAGAGTTTTGCTACTAGGCTGTAGCTATATGTGTGGATAATTGGACCAGAGTATAAAGAGGATAATTTGAATGCTGATGGTACCAGGAATACTATTGAATGTTCATGCTCCACAGATAAGCAACTGGTACACCTTTCTAAAGAGACATTCCATTCCTCCCTGATAATCTTTGGAAGTAGGCTATGGTAACCACAGATAAAATCCACAGGTAGGCAAATAGAAAATCTGAAATGGAAAGATGAACCCAGAAGAATTCATCAGCATATATTTGAGGAAAAACAGCAGCTTAAAAGAGAGGATGGACCAAAGTTGACACAAAAGTAGTAAAAGTAATAGCATAAAAAAGACAGTAATAAAAGTATAATGAATAGCTACACAATAATAAAAAAGAATATCACATCTATGCAACAAGTGCAGACTGTCATAAAAATGTGAAAATATTGCAAATAAAAGTGGACACATCTAAATAATGAATGAATAAACTGAAAGGTTAAATAAAAGAGTTTTTCCAGAATTCACTGCAAAATAACAATGAGCGAGAACACACAAAAGTTAAAAGATATAAACGATCAGTATAAATGTTCCAATATTTATTTAATAGGAGTTCTAGCCAGAAAGAAAAGAGAGAATAAAAACACAAAAAGAGATTTGCTAACTCACAATCTTAATGTGAAACTTTACTACACCTTTCTCATGATCAACAGGTCAAACAGAAAAAGATAAGAGAAATATGTGAGTACCGTAGTAAAAAAGTTAAAAGTCCAAAATAAGTATAATTAATATACCCTAGATAAAAGACATTATTACATACATGAATTAAGAACAGACTTAAACATATTAAGCAAAACTGACTAGCATATGAGGGTAAATTTTTAAAGCTTCAATCATTGAAAGATATTTAATTTATCACACAGAAATTGATGATATATGGACACAAATATAATAAGGCTATAGAAAATTTGAATGAATTAAGACACTTCACTCACACACACACAGAATTTTTTTTAGATTCTTACACTTCAAAACCGAGAATACATAATATTCTCAAATACGTGTGCTGTATTCATTAATATTGTTTATGCATTAGGCCACAAACATAAGCAAAGTTTCCAATGCAGATCTTAAAAATGCCACATTCATTGTCTATAAAGCAATAAAATTAGAATTTACAAATAAAGTGATAACAAATATATAACATAATATTTTAAAATTATACACACAAATACACACATAGCCTTGGGAGAATAGAAAAATCAAAAAATAAATTAGATACTGTTTAGAAATAAAAAATTAAAATTGTATACACACAGACTTATGAGATACAATTAAGATATAGTCAAAGGAAAATGAATACGCCTAAAAGCACTTATTAAATAAATGATTGGGCCGGGCGCAGTAATCACGCCTGTAATCCCAGCACTTTGGGAGGCTGAGGCAGGAGGATCACGAGGTCAGGAGATTGAGACCATCCTGGCTAACACAGTGAAACCCCGTCTCTACTAAAAATACAAAAAATAAGCCGGGCATGGTGGCGCGCCTGTAAGGAGGTGGAGCTTGCAGTGAGCCAAGATCGTACCACCACATTCCAGCCTGGGTGACAGAGCGAGACTCCATCTCAAAAAAAAAAAAAAAAAAAAAAAGGTTAAAAATTATGTAATTGGGCATTTAACTTAAGAAGTTTATGAAAGAACAATGCATTAACCTCTAAGGACAAAGAATATAGGGGAAAGTAATGAAGATATAGAAATTAATAAAATAGAAATTATAAAATTAATAGAGTTGTTCAATAAGTTCAAAAGCTGGTTCTTTAAGAATACCAATAAAATAGTAAAACCTGTTTAAAAAAATAAGACCCAATAAGAATAATCGTGGACAACAAGAAGCTCATAGCAAAATATATAGAAAAAGTTTTCAAATTTGCAAGAGAGTGATATACCCATTATCATATTAATAAGTTTGAATACCAAGATGAAATAATTGATTTTTTTTTTTTTGAGACAGAATTTGGTTCTTGTTGCCCAGGCTGGAGTGCAATGGCATGATCTTGGCTCACTGCAACCTCTGCCTCCCAAAGTGCTGGGATTAGAGGCGTGAGCCACCGCACCTGGCCAATTTATTGAATTTTTATGTCAAACCTTCCAGCATGTTGAGGAAATTTGCATGAACAATATCCTTCAGTATATTTTCTAATTTGCTTGCTCTCTCTTAATCTCTTTCAGGAATGCAAATGAGTCATAAGTTTCATCTCTTTACATAATCCTTTATTTATCAGAAGTTTCATATTTTAAAACATTTTTTGAAAAAATTTTGTCTGCCTGTGTTGACTCAAAAGATCATTCTTTGAACTCTGAGATTCTTTCCTCAGCCTGGCCTGATCTGTTATTAATGCTTCCAATCGCATTCTGAAATTCCTATAGTAAATTTTTCATTTCCAGAAGTTCAGTTTGGCTTTTTATTAAAAGAGCTATGTCATCTTTCAACCCTTGGGCCATTTTACTGTGTTCCTTGGACTTAGTCTTAACCTTCTCATATATCTCAATGAGCTTCCTTGCCATTCAGATTCTGAATTCTATGCCTGTTATTTCAATCATTTCAGTTTGGTTGAGAATCACTGTTGGGAAGCTAGCAGAGTCATTTGGAAGAAAGAAGACACTCTGGCTTTTAGAGTTGCCAGAGTTCTTGCACTGGGTCTTTCTCATCTGTGTGGGCTGATGCTCCTTTAAACTCTGAAGCTGCTGTCCTTTGGATGGGACTTTTTGCTTTTGTATTTGTTGATGCCTTTGAGGGTTTAGCTGTGGTGTAAGATGGGTTTAGTCAATTGACTTTATTTCTGGATGCTTTCAGTGGAATTTTCAGCTTAGCACTCCTGGGGTGCATGCTCCAACCCTGGAGGTTGGGGGTGGTGGAGTAATGGAACCAAGCCTGTGGCTTTGTTCTACTATTCCTTGAAGTTAAGCACCTGCTGTGTTGAAGGGGTCAGGGTGTCCCCAGTCTGCTGGCAACAACATTCTGCCAGGGGCTGCTGCCAAAATCACTCTGGCAAGGAGTCATAGGTCTGCAAGTGCATGAGCACCAGCACAGCTGCTGCATTTTCTCTTCAAATGCATTGGGAAAGCTTTTGCCCTACGACCTTTGAAGGAGTTTATATAACATGAGAATTATCTGGTAAAATTCAACAGAAGAAATACATGATACTGGTCCCTTTTTTAAAAGTTAGATTGTTGGTCACCTTTTAAATTTTTTCTATGATTATTGGTCTTTTCAGGTTCTCTACTTTTTGAGTAACTTTTGATCGCTTATGGTTTTCCTTAAAATCAATTATTGCCGGGCACAGTGGCTCAAGCCTCTAATCCCAGCACTTTGGGAGACTGAGGCGGGTAGATCACCTGAGGTCAGGAGGTCGAGACCAGCCTGACCAACATGAAGAAACCCCATCTCTTCTAAAAATACAAAATTAGCTATGTGTGTTGCTGCATGCTTGTGATCCAGCTACTCGGGAGGCTGAGGCAGGAGAATCACTTGAACCCAGGAGGCAGAGGTTGTGGTGAGCCGTGATCGCATCATGGCACTCCAACCTGGGCAACAAGAGCAAAACTCAGTCTCAAAAAAAAAAAAAAAAAAAGTAAAAAAAGAAATTCAGAGAACCCCTGTGAGATACTACAATGGCTATCCTTAAGATGCATAGTCATCAGATTCCCAAAGATTAACGCAAAAGAAAAAGTAGAGAGAAAAAGAAAGGTGGCAAGAAAGAAAGAGCAAATCATGTACAAAGTGAATCCTCTCAGGCTAACTGCAAACATTTCAGCAGAAACCTTACAAGTCAGAAGAGATTGGTAGTTTATGTTAAGCAACTTTAAAGAAAAGAAATTTCAACCAAGAATCGCATATCCAACCAAAGCAAACTTCATAAGCAAAAGAAAAATAAAATTCTTTTTAGACAAAGAAATAATAAGGGAATTCCTTACCATCAGACCGGCCTTAAAGCAACTATACAACCAAGTCCACATCACAGTCAGCTAACAAAACAATGACAGGATCAAATATTCACATATCAATATTAACCTTTAATGTTAATTGGCTAACACCCCATGTGAAAGACACAGAGTGGCAAGCTGGATAAAGAAGCAAGACCCAACTGTATACTACAATGTGATACCATTTCACATAGATCAGAATGGCTATTAAAATTCAGAAAATATCAGATGTCAGCAAGGTTGCAGAGAAAAGGGAAAGCTTATATTCTGCTGGTTGGAATGTAAATTGTTCTCAATGAATTCAAAACGGAATTACCATTCAATCCAGAAATCCCATTACTGGACATATACCCAAAGGAACCATAAATCATTCTACCAAAAAGACACATGCACTCATATATTCATCACAGCTCTATTCCTAATTGCAAAGACATGGAATCAACCTAGATACTCATCAATGGTGAACTGGATAATGAAAATGTGGTGCACATATACCATGGAATACTACAGGCCATTAAGAAAAAAATGAGATCATGTCCTTCACAGCAATTTGAACCTATGTGTGTTATTGCATATCAGAAACTAATCTGACATGCAATAACACACATAGGTTCAAATTAAAGGAATAAAGAATGGTCTATTGAGCAAACAGAAAACAAAAAAAGCAAGGGTTGCTATTTTTATTTCAGGCAAAACTGACTTTAAACCAACAATGGTCAAAAAAGACAAAGAAGGGCATTACATAATGGTAATGCCATAATGGTAATACCATTTAGGTAACTATCCTAAATATATATGCACTCAAAACTCAAGGACTTTGATTCATAAAACAAGTTTTCAGAGACCTATAAGAGATTTAGATAACCACACAATAATAGTGGGTGACTTCAACACCCCAATGACAGTGTTAGACAGAAAATCAAGGCAGAAAATTAACAAAGATATTCAGGCCCTAAACTCAACGTTTCATCAAATAGACCTAACAGACATCTACAGAACACTTTACTCAACTATAACAGAATATACATTCTTCTCATCTGCACACAGTGCATATTCTAAGATCAACCACATGCTTGGCCATGAAGCAATTCTCAAAAAATTTAAAAAAAAATAATAGCAGCCACACTCTTTGACCACAGTGGAATAAAAATAGAAATCAATACCAAGAAAGTCTTTCAAAACTATACAATTAAACAGAAAATACACCATATGCTCCTGAATTACTTTTCAGTAAATAATAAAATTAAGGCTGAAATACAAAATTATTTGAAAACAACAAAAACGAAGATACAATATACCAGAATCTAAGACACAGCTAAAGCAAAGTGAAGAGGAATGTTCATAGCACAAAATGTCTACATCAAAAAGTTAGAAAGATCTCACATTAACAACCTAAGACCACACTGAGAAGAAATAGAAAAATAAAACAAACTGCAAAGCTAACAGAAGAAAAAAAAAACAGAACTGAACTGAAATAAATTGAGATGTATAAATTAATATAAAAAATCAACAAAACAAAAAGTTGTTTTTTTGAAATAATAATAATAGATCATTGTTTATATTAATATTATAAAAGAAAAGATCTAAATGAGCACATTCAGAAATGACAAAGAGGACATTACCACCAAACCCAAAGAAATTACAAAAATCCTTCAGAGACTCTTATGAATACTGTTCTGAACACATACTAGAAAACCTAGCAGAAATGGACAAATTCCTAGAACTATATAACCTCCCAATATTGAACCAAGAAGAAATTGAAGTCCTGCAGAGACTAATTCTGAAATTCAATCAGTAATTTTAAAAAATCCTGAAAAATCCCTAGACCAGAAAAAAAAAAAAAAAAAACTGAAAAATCCCTGGACCAGAAAAATTTATAGCCACATTGTACCAGACATATAAAGAACAGCTGGTACCAATCCTACTGAAGTTATTTCAAAAAATTGACAATGAAGGACTCCTTTGTAACTCATTATATAAGGCCAGCATCATTCTGATACCAAAATCTGGCAGAGACACATAGAGATAACAACTTCAGGCCAATATCCTCGGTGAACATAGACACAAAAATCCTCAACAAAATACTAACAAATCAAATCCAGCAGCACATCAAAAATCTACTCCACTATGAGCAAGCAGGCTTTACTCATGGGATGAAAGGTTGGTTCAACATATGCAAATCAATAAATATAATTCATCTTATAAACAGAACTAAAAACAAAAAATACATGACCATCATTAGACACAGAAAAGGCTTCTGACAAAATTCAACATTGCTTTATGTTAAAATTCCTCAACAAACTTGGCATTGAATAAACATACCTCAAAATAATAAGAGACCTATTCTATTGAAAGAATATTTAAAAATATAATTTAAAAGGAATAAAAAAATAAATAAATAAATAAAATAGAAATAAAAAGTTGAAATAGACCTATTTCTTCTAGGTGTGCTCTTAGGTTGTTAATTTGAGATATTTCTAACTTTTTGATGCAGACATTTTGTGCTATGAACATTTCTCTTCACCTTGCTTTAGCTGTGTCTTTTAGATTCTGGTATATTGTATCTTTGTTTTCATTATTTTCAAATAATTCTTTATTTTAGCCTTAATTTTATTATTTACTGAAAAGTAATTCAGGAGCAGGTTGTTTATTTTCTCTTTAATTGTATGGTTTTGAAAGGCTTTCTTGGTATTGATTTCTATTTTTATTCCACTGTGGTCAAAGAGTGTGGTTGCTACTTTTTTGTTGTTGTTGTTTGTATGTTTTGAGAATTGCTTCATGGCCAAGCATGTGGTTGATCTTAGAACATGTGCTGTGTGCAGATCAGAAGAATGTACATTCTGTTTTAGTTGAGTAAAGTGTTCTGTAGATGTCTGTTAGGTCTATTTGATGAAATGTCAAGTTTAGGGCCTGAATATCTTTGTTAATTTTGCTCCTTGATTTTCTGTCTAACACTATCGTTGGGGTGTTGAAGTCTCCCACTGTTATTGTGTGGTTATCTAAATCTCTTCATAGGTCTCTGAAATAGACAAACTCACAGCCAACATTGTAATGAGTGGACAAAAGCTGCAAGCATTACCCTTTAGAATTATGACAAGTCAAGGGTGCCCAATCTCACTACTTCTATTCTACATAGTACTGGAAGTCCTAGTCAGAGCAATCAAGCAAGAGAAAGAAATAAAGAGCATTCAAATAGTAAGAGAGGAAGTCAAACTATTTCTCTTCACAGATGATAAAATTCTATACCTTAAGAAACACCACATTCTCTGGCCAAAGGCCCCTAGATCTGATAAACAATTTCAACAAAATTTCAGGATACAAAATCAATGTACAAAAATTAGTACTATTTCTATATGCCAGCAGCATCCACCCTGAGAGCCAAATCAAGAACACAGTTTCATTCTCAGTAGCCAAAATACAATAAAGTAGCTAGGATACAGCTAACCAGAGAGGTGAATAATCTCTACAACAAGAATTAATTACAAAACGCTTCTGAAATAAATCGGAGATGACACAAAAAAATGGAAAATCATCATATTCAGAGATAGAATAAATATTGTTAAATTGGTGTTACTACCCACAGAAATATACAGATTCAATGCATTTATATCAAACTGCCAATATGATTTTTCACAGTAATAGAAAAAACTATTCTAAAATTCATATGAAACAAAAAATAGCCCAAATAGTCAAAGCAATTCTTAGTGAAAAGAACAAAGCGAGAGGCATCAGACTACTGGACTTCAAAGTATACTACAAGGTTTAAATAACCAAGACAGCATGGTACTTGCATTGAAACAGACACATAGACCAACATAACAGAATAAAGAACCCAGAAATAAAGCTGCATACCTACAATCATTTGATGTTTGACAAAGCTGACAGAAATATGAACAATGGGAACCCTATTCAATAAATGATGTCTGGATAACTGGCCGGCCAAAGGGAGAAGATTGAAAGTGGACCCCTTCTTGTTATCATATACAAAAATCAACTCAAGATGGGTTAAAACTTTAAATGTAAGACCTAAAACTTAAAAAAAAAAAAAAAAAAAAAAAAAAAAACTGGGAAAAACCTAGCACATACATTTCCAGACTTAGACCTTGGCAAAGATTTCATGACAAAGTCTCCCAAAACAATTGCAACAAAAACAAAAATTGACAAGTGGGATCTAATTAAATAAAGAGTTCTGCATAGCAAACAACAACGAAAACAATCAACAGTACAAAAAACATCCTACAGAATGGGAGAAAATATTCACAAAATATGCATCCAACTAAGGTCTAATATCCAGAATCTATAAGGAAGCTAAACAAATCAACAAGCAAAAAACAACCCTATTAAAAAATGGGAAAAAGGCATGAACAGACATTTTTCCAAAGAAGACATATACATGGCCAATAAGCATTTGAAAAAATGCTCAACATCACTAATCTTTAGAGAAATGCAAATCAAAACCACAATGTGATACCATTTCACATAGATCAGAATGGCTATTAAAAATTCAGAAAATATCAGATGTCAGCAGAGTTGCAGAGAAAAGGAAAAGCTTATATTCTGCTGGTGGGAATGTAAATTGTTCTCAATGAACTTAAAACGGAATTATCATTCAATCCAGAAATCCCATTACTGGACATATACCCAAAGGAACATAAATCATTCTACCAAAAAGACACATGCACTCATATATTCATCACAGCTCTATTCCTAATTGCAAAGACAAGGAATCAACCTAGATACTCATCAATGTTGAACTGGATAATGAAAATGTGGTGCACATATACCATGGAATACTACAGGCCATTAAGAAAAAAATGAGATCATGTCCTTCACAGCAAAATGGATATGGCTGAAGGCCATTATCCTAAGTGAATTAATGCCAGAGCAGAAAACCAAGCACCACATCTTTTCACTTGTAAGTGGGAGCTAAACACTGAGTACATGTGGACACAAAGAGGCGAACAATAGACACTAGGGCTTACTTTAGGGAAGAGGATGGGGAAAGGGGAGGATCAAAAAGCTACCTATGGGGTGCTATGCTTACTGCCTGGGTAATGAAATTATTTGTACACCAATCCCCAGGGACATGTAATTTACCCATGTAACAAACCTGCACATATAACCCCTGAACCTAAAATAAAAGTTGGGAAAGAGAAAACAGAAAAAAAACATAGTCCTGATACCAAAATCAAATGAGAAGTGTGCATAGCAAAAGAATTATATACCAATCTCACTGATGAATACATTTTTAAACACCCAAACATCCCAAATATTTATTTGATTTCAGTAAAGAATTCAAAGAATAATACAGCTAACATCTATTAATGTAATTCACTATATTAAAAATTTAAAGCATGTACTTTCTCCCCCACAAAATGCAGTACCCATTCCTGAGTTATCCCTCCCTCTCCAACACACAAAGAAAACTGGAATGAAAGGAAACTTATTTAACTAAAGGGAATCTACCAGAAACTTACTGTGAACATCATATTCTATAGTGCCATATCCTAAAGGTGACTCTAGTTTCTATCCGTATAATCAAGAGGACTTATTAAAACACAGATTGCTGGGACAGATGCCCAAAGTTTCTTTGTAGTTAAACAGGATTGGGATGGGATGAAGGAATTTGCATTTCTGTCAAATTCTTGGGACATGCAAATGTTGCTGCTCCAGGGATTATATTTTGAGAACCATTGACATAGAAATATACTGTTGTGTGGGCCCAGTTACAAGGCTTTCTGCAGTCTCAGCAATATGCACTACTGAGGAAGAGAAGAAACCAGAATCATACAGAGATGGGAAAAACAATAGTCAGTAGTCCTAGCAAATGTCACGAAGATACTCCTCAAAAAGATCAACCCCAAGACACATAATCGTTAGATTCACCAAGGTTGAAATGAAGAAAAAAATGTTAACACAGCCAGAGAGAAAGATCGTGTTAACCACAAAGGGAAAACCATCTGACTAACAGTGGATCTCTCTGCAGAAACCCTAAAAGCCAGAAGAGAGTGGAGGCCAATATTCAACATTCTGAAAGAAAAGATTTTTCAATGCATAATTCCATATCCAGCCAAACTCAGCTTCATAAGTGAAGGAGACATAAAATCCTTTATAGACAAGCAAAGAATAAGAGATTTTGTCACCACTAGGCCTGCCTTACAAGAGCTTTTGAAGGAAGCACTAAATATGGAAAGGAAAAACTGGTACCAGCCACTGCAAAAACATACCAAATTGTAAAGACCATCAACACCATGAAGAAACTGCATCAACTAATGGGCAAAATAACCAGCTAGCATAATAATGACAGATTCAAATTCACACATAACAGTATTAACCTTAAATGTAAACAGGCTAAGTGCCCCAATTAAAAGACACAGAGTGGCAAATTGGATAAAGAGTCAAGATCCATCAGTGTGCTGTATACAGGAGACCCATCTCTCATGCAAAGACACACATAGGCTCAAAATAAAGGGATGGAGATATATTTACCAAGCAAATGGAAAGCAAAAAGAAGCAGGGGTTGCAATCTTAGTCTCTTATAAAACAGGCTTTAAACCAACAAAGATCAAAAAAGAAAAAGAAGGGCTTTCATAATGGTAAGGGCATCAATGCCAAAAGAAAAGCTAATTATCTCATATATATATATATATACACATACACATACACACCCAATATGGGAACACCCAGAATCATAAAGGAAGTTCTTAGAGACCTACAAAGAGAATTAGACTCCCACACAGTAATAGTGGAAGACACCTCACTGTCAATATTGGACAGATCAACGAGACAGAAAATTAACAAGGATATTCAGGACGTTAGCTCAACTCTGGACCAAGCAGACCTAATAGACATCTACAGAACTCTCCACCCCAAATCAACAGAATATACATTCTTCTCAGCACCACATCACACTTGTTCTAAAATTGACCACATGATTGGAAGTAAAACACCCCTCAGCAAATGCAAAAGAACAGAAATTATAACAAACAGTCTCTCAGACTACAGTGCAATCAAATTAGAACTCAGGATTAAGAAACTCACTCAAAACTGCACAAATACATGGAAACTGAACAACCTGCTCCTGAATGACTACTGGGTAAATAACGAAATTCAGACAGAAATAAATCAATTATTTGAAAACAATGAGAACAAAGACACAATATACCAGAATGTCTTGGGCACAGCTAAAGCAGTGTTTAGAGAGAAATTTAAAGCATTAATGCCCACAGAAGAAAGCAGCAAAGATCTAAAATCATTACCCAACATCAAAATTAAAAGAACTAGAGAAGCAAGAACAAACAAATTCAAAAGCTAGCAAAAGCCAAGAAATAACTAAGATCAGAGCAGAAATGAAGGAGCTACAGACATGAAAAACCGTTCAAAAACATCAATAAATCCAGGAACTGGTTTTTTGAAAAAATTAAAAAATAGACCACTAGCCAGACAAATAAAGATGAAAAAACAGAAGAATCAAATAGACACAATGAGAAATGTTAAAGGAGATATCACCACTGACCCCACAGAAATACAAACTACCATCAGAGAATACTATAAACACCTCTATGCAAATAAACTACAAAATCTAGAAGAAATGTATAAATTCCTGGACACATACACCCTCCCAAGACTAAATCAGGAAGAAGTCAAATCCCTGAATAGACCAATAACAAGTTTGAAAGTTGAGGCAGGCCTGGTGCGGTGGCTCATGCCTGTAATCCCACCACTTTGGGAGGCCAACGCAGGCAGATCATGAGTTCAGGAGACTGAGACCATCCTGGCTAACACAGTGAAACCCTGTCTCTACTAAAAATACAAAAAAATTAGCCGGGAGTAGTGGTGGGCGCCTGTAGTCCCAGATACTCAGGAGGCTGAGGCACGAGAATGGCGTGAACCCGGGAGGCAGGCTTGCAATGAGCCCAGATTGTGCCACTGCACTCCAGCCTGGGTGACAGAGTGAGACTCCATCTCAAACAAACAAAAACAAAAACAAAAAAAAGAAAGTTGAGGCAGTAATTAATAGCCTACGAACCAAAAAAAAAAAAAAAAAAAAAAAAAAGCCCAGGACCAGACAGATTCACAGTCAAATTCTACCAGAGTTACAAAGAGGAGCTGGTGCCATTCCTTCTGAAACTATTCCAAACAATAGAAAAAGAGGGAATCTTCCCTTACTCATTTTATGAGACCAGCATCTCCTGATTCCAAAACCTGGCAGAGACACAACAACAACAACAAAAATTTCAGGCTAATATTCCTGATCAACATTGAGGCAAAAATCCTCAATAAAGTACTGGCAAACTGAATCCAGCAGCACATCAAAAAGCTTATCCACCATAATAAAGTTGGCTTCATCGCTGGGATGCAAAGCTGGTTCAACATACACAAATCAATAAACGTAATCCATCACATAAATAGAACCAATGACAAAAACCACATGATTGTCTCAATAGATGTAGAAAAGGCCTTCGATAAAATTCGACTCTTCTTCATGCTGAAAACTCTCAATAAACTAGGTATTGATGGAATGTGCCTCAAAATAGTAAGAGCTATTTATGACAAACCCACAGCCAATATCATACTGAATGGGCAAAAGCTGGAAGCATTCCCTTTGAAAACTGGCACAAGATAAGGATGCCCTCTCTCACCACTCCTATTCAACACAGTATTGGAAGTTCTAGCAAAGGCAATCAGGCAAGAGAAAGAAATAAAGCATCTTCAAATAGAAAGAGAGGAAGTCAAGTTGTCTCTGTTTGCAGATGACATAATTGTATATTTAGAAAATGCCATCGTCTCAGCCCAAAATCCTCTTATGCTGATAAGCAACTTCAGTAAAGTCTCTGAAAACAAAATCAACATGTAAAAATCACAAGCATTCCTAAACACCAATAATAAATAAACAGAAAGCCAAATCATCAGTGAACTGCCATTCGCAATTGCTACAAAGACAATGAAATACCTAGGGATGCAACTTACAAGGGATGTGCAGAACCTCTTCAAGGAGAACTACAAACCACTGCTCAAGGAAGTAAGAGAGGACACAAACAAATGGAAAAACATTCCATGCTCATGGATAGGAAGAATCAATATTGTGAAAATGGCCATAAGGCCCAAAGTAATTTATAGATTCAACGCTATCCCCATCAAGCTACCATTGACTTTCTTCAAAGAATTAGAAAAACTACTTTAAATTTCATATGGAACCAAAAAAGAGCCTGTATAGAGAAGACAATCTTAAGCCAAAAGAACAAAGCTGGAGGCATCACACTATCTGACTTCAAACTATACTACAAGGCCACAGTAACCAAAACAGCATGGTACTGTTACCAAAACAGATATATAGACGAATGGAACAGAAGAGAGGCCTCAGAAATAATGCCACACATCTACAACCATCTGATCTTTGACAAACCTGGCCAAAATAAGCAATAAAGAAAGGATTCCTTATTCAATAAATGGTGTTGGGAAAACTGGCTAGCCATATGCAGAAAACTGAAACTGGATCCCTTCCTTACACCTTATACAAAAATTAACTCAAGATAGATTAAAGACTTAAACATAAAACCTAAAACCATAAAAACCCTAGAAGAAAACCTAGGCAATACCATTCAGGACATAGGCATGGGCAAAGACTTCATGACTCAAACACCAAAAGCAAAGGCAACAAAAGCCAAAATTGACAAATGGGATCTAATTTAAAGAGCTTCTGCACAGGGAAAGAAACTATCATCAGAGTGAACAGGCAACCTACAGAATGTGAGAAAATTTTTGCAATCTGTCCCTCTGGCAAAGAGCTAATATCCAGAATCTACAAGGAATTTAAACAAATTTACAAGAAAAAAATAAACCAATCCCATCAAAAAGTGGGCAAAAGACATTCACTGACACTTCTCAAAAGAAGATATTTATGCAGCTAATAAACATATGAAAAAAGGCTCATCATCACTGGTCATTAGAGAAATGCAAATCACAAACACAATGAGATATCATCACATGCCAGTTAGAATAGTGATCATTAAAAAGTCAGGAAACAACAGGTGCTGGAGAGGATGTGGAGAAATAGGAACACTTTTACACTGTTGGTGAGACTGTAAATTAGTTCAACCATTGTGGAAAACAGTGTGGCAATTCCTCAAGGATCTAGAACTAGAAATATCATTTGACCCAGATATCCCATTACTGGGTATATATCCAAAGGATTATAAATCATGCTGCCATAAAGACACATGCACATGTATGTTTATTGCGGCACTATTCACAATAGCAAAGACTTGGAATCAACCCAAATGTCCATCAATGACAGACTGGATTAAGAAAATGTGGCACATATACACCATGGAATACTATGCAGCCATAAAAAAGGATGAGTTCGTGTCCTTTGTAGGGACATGGATGCAGCTGGAAACCATCATTCTCAGCAAACTATCGCAAGAACAGAAAACTAAACTCCGCATGTTCTCACTCATAGGTGGGAATTGAACAATGAGATCACTTGGACACATACACAGGAAGGGGAACATCACACACTAGGGCCTGTTGTGGGGTAGGGGGAGGGGGGAGGGATAGCATTAGGAGATACACCTAATGTTAATGACGAGTTAATGGGTACAGTACACCAACATGGCACATGTATACATATGTAACAACCCTGCACGTTGTGCACATGTACCCTAGAACTTAAAGTATAATAAAATAAATAAAATAATTAAAAATTTAAAAAATAAAAATGAAAACAAGAAAATGTCAGCTTTGTTCCAATCCAGTCTTTTTTAATGGCATTTTTATTCTTTCTTTTGTGGCACTTGTCTTTTTTTTTATATACAATATTAGAGGTGTTGTTGCAAACTACAGAAATATTACTGGATAGAATGGGCACTTTGCCCAGTCCTCAGAAATGTAATTCAGTACAATGTGGTTTCTGTGTATTCTTAGAAGTGGGGAGGATGTAGTGATTAAGAGGCTTTTTTACCCTTTGAAAGGAACCGATTTGCATAGAGCAAGAGGCTTTTTCTCCGGAGATGGCTACCCCTCCTCTGCACCTAAGCTGTTTTTTTCTCTTTTCTCCCCCATGTCAGGAGTTCACATAGCCTTGCAAATACAGGGAGCTTTTTAATGAGGTTTTTTTTTTTTCTCTCTCTCTCTTTTGGGAGGCACCTTACTAGGCCAAGTCCCAAATTTACAGGACTTCCTTTCTCTCCCTTGTTTGAGGAGGGTCTGGTTCCACAGCTTCACCTTAGCACTCTTATTATGAAAAGGAAGCAATGGAGGAGAAGCCCTGCTGGCTGCTGGCTGCAAATCTGGTGAGGGCAGCCTGGGACTTAATTTAAATGAATCCATGCACCCTCCGGAGGCCCCTTTTTGTCCCAAACTCAATTCCAAGCTTCACATTTAAGCCTTAGTAAGGAAAACTAGATCTGAAGGATCCAAAGGCAGGCAACAATGGAAGCCAAGGGGTGCAGAGTAGTGAGTATATTAGTTTGTTATCACGCTGCTAATAAACACATACCCAACACTGGGTAATTAATAAAGAAAAACATGTTCAGTGGACTCACAGTTCCACATGGCTAAGGAGGCCTCACAATCATGGTAGAAGGTGAAGGAGAAGCAAAGGCATGTCTTGCGTGGTGGCAGGCAAAAGAGCATGTGCAGTGGAACTGCACGTTTAGAAAGCCATCAGTTGTCATGAGACTTATTTACTATCACAAGAACAGCATGGGAAAAACCTGCTCCCATGATTCAATTCCCTCCCACCAGGTCCCTCCCACAACATGTGAGGATTTTTGGAGCTACAATTCAAGATGAGATTTAGGTGGGGACACAGCCAAACCATATTAGGTGGCACAGGGAGTGAGCAAGACTAATTTCTGCTGATTGGGTTCCCATTTCATGGAAGACAGCCAAATTCATATTCATGGCATAGATAAAGTCTAGGAAACTCAAAGTTTACTTGTAGAAGAGAGGATAGGCCAGCGTGTAAGAGAGTGCAGATATTTCTGACCTATATGCCTCTGTGTTACATGGGCAAAGGCTGCATTGGCACCCATGGTCGGCACCTGCCAAGGTCGCTGGGACTCAGAGATATAAGGACAGAAGATAAAAGGGAATGCCATCTTTCTCTCCCTTGTACACCCTGGGTATTTTCTGGGAAGGGAAAGGAACTAAGGGACATCTTTTTTCCCTCTTTCCAGACGGGTAACCAACCATCTTCAGTCTGTGCTTCTCTCAAATGCCTTCTTAATCACTAGGACACCTTTGAGGGGAAAAAAAAGCACGTTCTTTTTCCTGTTTTTTTCCTCCCTCTCTCCTCTCTTCGTGGATGGGTAATTGAGCCTCCATACCGCAGGACACTCCCCTTAAATGCATCCCCCAAACAGGGAAAGTTTAATTTTCCCAAACCTTAAAATGCTTGGCTTAAAATTGAAGTGGGAAAAAATTACAATTCTACCTGAGCAATCTCCTGAGGAAGGTATGCAGATAACCTCTTTGTCTGCTCCCACATCACAGGGCTCCAGGATCAATAGAACTCCATAGCTCAGGGGAAGGGAACCCAGAAGCCTGACATAGCAGCTTGTAAACATTTTTTCCAGTCAGGCTTCTAGCCTCTCTCTCCCTGTGCAAACCAATTGAATGAATGGTATAAATCACTGCTTGTATCTATTGCAAAGTTTGACTAATGGTATAAAAGGATTTATGAGGCTAGTTGTAAGCTGTAGCCAATCTGGTGCCCTTTGTGTGACTTTCTGTATGATTCTGTTACAAGGAGAAATACCTTAGAATAGAACACAGGCTTAGGACTCCATAAGCCCACTAGCAAACTGGTCAGTAACAAACTTTGCTGAAGGTCTCTGAAACAAAAAACTGGATGAGGTTTCCCTCTTGTATGTCCTTGGGAGCTTGACCTTGTCACCACATGGTATACTTTCTTTTGGTCTCTGCCACTTTACAATGGTGGCCCACATTCATTCCTGGCTTAAGGAAATGAGTACTTTCTGGTTAATAACTATGTGACTTTTGCAATTTGCTGATGTTTTTCCCCTCCATAAACAACTTTCGGCTTCCTTTTAAAAATCTTCCTTTCTTTGAGCTATCTTTAAAGATTCTAGATTTTGTAAAAACTGGTTATCACCTCTTTGCAAATACCTCGTACACTCATGGTTAAGTCATAACCTTAGTTGAGGCTTGTTGGCCTCACCTGTAAGGTTACTTCTGGCAAAGTTCAAAAGCCAGAAATATGGGCCGCTTGACCTGGCTAAAGTTGGGTGATAAGTGTCATGCACGTCCGTGTGAAGAGACCGCCAAACAGGCTTTGTGTGAGCAATAAAGCTTTTTAATCACCTGGGTGCAGGCAGACTGGGTCCGAAAAGAGAGTCAGTGAAGGGAGATAAGGGTGGGGCCGTTTTATAGGATTTGGGTAGGTAAAGGAAAATTCCAGTCAAAGGGGTTTGTTCTCTGGCGGGCAGGAGTAGGAGTCACGAGGTGCTCAGTGGGGGAGCTTTTTGAGCCAGGATGAGTCAGGAAAAGGAATTTCACAAGGTAATGTCATCGCTTAAGGCAAGGACCGGCCATTTTCACTTCTTTTGTAGTGGAATATCATCAGTTAAGGCTGGGCAGGGCATTTTCACTTCTTTAGTGATTCTTCAGTTACTTTAGGCCATCTGGGCGAATACGTGCAAGTCACAGGGGATGCGGACGTGCAAGTCACAGGTGAATACATGCAAGTAACAGCGGATGCGGACTTGCAAGTCACAGGGGATGCGATAGCTTGGGTTGGGCTCAGAGGCCTGACAATAAGGAATGTAAAAGGATGTTTTTGAGAGCGCTATGGTTAAAAGTCAGCTTAATTAAAAGAGATTACTGAGGTATAGCTATACTTAAAATGGCTTTATGTCTTTTATCTTCTTGGATCTTTCTTGCTGGAAAAAGTTTTTTTTTTTTTTTTTCTTTCTTCTCAGCCAACTGAATTATTTTTCCCCATTTTGTCTTGCCACTCTTAATGCATACATGAGATAACTTCTGATAGCCTGGGGCTGCTTGGGAAAAACAGAAGATGCCATTAGGTCCCATTTCGGAAAAAAACAAAAACAAAAACCTGTTTTACTCATGGAACACCAAGAATTAAAAGTGGATAGATCACTCTCAAAATTTGTTTTTGTTTTCCAGCTAAACCTGCTTATTAGGCCCCTGGAAACTGCGTGTTTTCCTAGCCCTGTTTCTTGAAGGTCTCCACCCTAAGGCCAGTAATCCAATTAGGAGATTGGTAAATGAAAAATCTCGTAACTACTGGATCTTCTGCTGTCTGTCTCTGTAGTTGTATATTTGTTATGTATGTAATGTTGATATAAAAAAGCTCTAATTAATTGGCCTAGAGAAAAATAAGTGATTAGATCAAATATTTTTAAAGGAAAAATAGAAGCTGCAGTGCCTTTTAGTTCACATAACTCTAATCTTTGAAAAACAAAAGCAATTTTAAAGATTATTGGTAAAATACAAATATCTTCAAAATGTAAATATGTCGTCTAAATTACACAGGTTCAAAAGTAGGTTTCCTGTATGTTTTAAGGTTATAAACTGCTTCTTTGACTTTTGAAAACTGTTACACTTGCCTGCTTAACAATTTGGTAAGGACTGGGGACATATGGAGGTAACCACAACCCTAACTATGCTAGAAAGAGTCAGATCCTATCTATATCTAGTACATAATTACAATAACTTACCAAGTTTTACACTAAAATGAACACTTGCTAAGAGTTACCATTATAACATGTAATTGAGAGTACTGAAAATAGATTTTCAGGCAAGGTGTTTAAGGAAAGTAAAATGTGTTTTTAGCAGATTATAAGAAGGCAGGGCAATGTAAATTTTTGCTTACTTTGGAGGGTTACAAGATTGTTTTAAGTTAAATAAGATAAAGCTAAAGGTTTGAACAAGTTGTGGAAGGTTTGTAAAAATTAATCTTGTAAAAGAAATTCTGTGCGTGAACAATTGAGTAAATTCAAAAGGATATTATTTGTTTTTTCCATAAATTGAGCACCGGAATAAAAAAAAAAAACAAGGTTTTTTAAGGCACTGATCTGCTTTTTAACAAAAATTTGTAAAGGATTATAAAAAGTTTATAAGAATCTCACCTCATGGTCAAACTGGTTAAGACTGGATTGAATTGTCTGTGAGGTTTCATTAAAAAATTGGGGTTGACATTAATAGTAGAACAATGTAAGGGTGAAATTTGGCTTTCTCTGTTTTGAGAAAGATTTTCTGTAAAAAGATTTTCATGTAATATTAAAAGATAATGAATGATTTTTATTTGCCTTGCAAATAAACTACCAAAAAAGGAAGAGAAAGACAAGAGACAGATTGTTTGGAAAGCCAAGTCTTCCTTCTTAATAAGTAAAGTTTAAAGAAATTTTTTGAGCCATCATTTTTGCTAAATAAGTGACTTATGATAATCTGGAATTCAATTTCACAATATCAAGTGTTTTAATCTTATAACGTGTTTAGTTACATGGGATTGTCAAAATAAAAATAATGTTTAACCTTCTTCAGGTTATATTTTAGTGAATAAAATTAATATATTCTCCAAAATTTTATGAGATTTCTAAAATTCTAATGTCTGAGTATATGCTATCAATCATAATTAGGGTTATTATGTTAGGTTATTGTAAACCACAGAAATGACCAAATTCCTTTGTCAATCATGTTTTTAACTGTGACCACCCGAAAACATTTTGTCATTCACGGACGATTGTTGTCTTGTTTGATCTTTTTCAAAAGATGGTTTATAATCAGTTATGGAACTTTGAGGGGTGCTCTTAAATGCAGATTTCTGATAACTTTGCAGATTGTGACATTGGAATAAAGGAAAACAGGACTCATGAACAACTAAAATGCTCATGAATATCAATCAGAACAAGAGTTAACTGAATGCACTGAACTAATAGAAAGCTAAAGTAATCTTTTCTAACTTTTTGCTTTAAATGTTGCTAATCCTTCATTTTTTCAAAGTCAGGAAAACATATTTTGATCTATTTACAGCATTTAAAAATTGAGTAAGGTATACTTCTGTGAACAAAATTTGGAACATATTCATTTCTCTCTGCCTGTTTTCTCCAGAATTTGGAAACTACTTGTGAGTATTCTCAACTTATGGCAATATAGTTATTTGAAAAAGTACAGTAAAATTTTATTTCTTTTCCAACAAGATGCAATTGGAGAAACTGGTTGTTTTACCAAGGCTTTGACTGGGAAGGTGTGCTTTCCTTTAAGGAATCAAACTTGACTTACCCAATAAAAGCCCCTTGGGGAAACTGGCCTAATATCTTGTCTATACAGTCCCTGTACAGGGTTCCTAACCTGTGGTGAGTGAGGAAGGTTACTTTCTAACTGGCCAAATGGCTACACATACTTTCCCAAAGTAACCAAGGCAAGGTCAAAACCTTTACTGATTGGTTTCCAAAACCACTTGGCTTCCCCCATTCCTTGGACCTTTATTCATTGTCATTTTTTCTTTTAATATTTGGTCTTTGCCTTTTTAATGCTCTCATTAAGGTTATATCTTCCATACTACAACAATTCCATCTTCAGATGATTATGCAATCCTAATACTGGCCTGCAACAGCAACTTCAATTTACATGGGGACTCTTAATGGAATCTGGCCTTCCCACCCATAAATGAGTTTTTCATGACACTTCATTCCTTTTTCATGAAAGAGAGCAAGAAAGGGAAAAACACAACCTATTCTATCAATTCCCCCTTTCAGCAGGAAGTATTCACAAAGACTTGATGCCCCTCTTCACTGTGCAGCTTTCCCTTTCTTGAGACCACAATAGGCAGCAGGTAAACATGATCGTGGGGGAATATAAATGGTCAAAAAATTTGCCAAGGTACTTATCGGGGGAAAATGAGGATAGCAAAAATCACCTGGTGACCATCAAGCAGGCCACCCAGAGACAAAACTCCTTATCTGAGGAATTTAGAAATATAATGCAGACAGCAAAAACTCTCAGGGGACTATCAAGCAGGCCATCTGGAGACGAAAACTTCTTATGGGAGAAATTTATAAGTAATTAGACTTCCCTATTATCTAAACTTGGCACCTGGTCCTATGCCTCTTTCAACTTAAAATTTATAAGTAACTAGAATTTCTATACATCTCTGGAATGTATGCATGCCAAAACTCATTGTGCAAACCCTTGCTGACATTAAGGTACCAAAATGTCTACAACTGTAATCATTTATCATGTAAATTACCATTCAGCTCCCACTGTAATGTCCATAGATGCTCCTAAGGAAAATCCACCATGGTGCACTCAGTCCTCTCTTTCTGAGGCACCCAGCTGCTCTCTTCTGCAGCATTCTTTCTTTCTGATAAAACTTTCCTTTTTCAAACCTATACTGTCATTGGTAAATTCTTACCAACACACAAGTCAACCACTTCCTGATGCCAGGGCTGTGGCACCTTGCCCAGCAATGCCTACATCAGAAAAGTATGAAATCTTCAAATAAACAACCTAACAATACATCATAAAGAACTAGAAAAGCAAGAGTAAAACAAACTTAAAATGAGTAAAAGAAAAGAAATAATAAAGACTACAGCATAAATAAATGAAATTTAAATAATTAAAAAATACAAAAAAATCAATAAAATGGAAAGTGTTTTTGAAAAGATAAAATTGACAAACCTTTAACCAGACTGAGAAAAAAAGGGAGAAGACTAAAATAAAAGAAAATAAAATGAAAAGAGAGAAATTAAAACTGGTACTTCCAGAAACTTAAATGATTATTAGAGGTTATTATGAGCAACTATACAACAATAAATAGGAAAACCTAAAAGAAATGGATAAGCATATCATATACCATGATTGAATCATGAAAAAAATCCCAAACCTAAATAGACCAATGACAAGTAACAAGATTGAAGCCATAATAAAATGTTTCCCATCAAAGAAAAGCCTGAGACCTGATGGCTTCCCTGCTAAATTCTACCAAACATTTAAAGAAGAACTAATGCCAACTCTACCCAAACTATTCCCAAAAAATTGAGGAAGAGGGAATACTTCTAAACTCATTCTATGAGGTCAATATTGCCCTGATACCAAAACCAGACAAAGACACAACAGAAACAGGAACACAAAAAGAAAAGAAAAGAAAGATACAGGCTGTAAACCAAAAATAAAAGTTGAAGGCCTCTGCGAACATCTGAATGGACTCCCTCCTCAGCCAGGGCACCCAAAACTTCATCCTGAAAAACTGGCCATGACAGGAAGTGGGAGTTAAACATGCCTCATAATACCCCTCCAGCATTAACATCGACACAGACCCTAAGTCTGATAAGAAACATTTACAGTCTATTCTCTCTAAAGTCTGCTACTTGAGGCTTCATCTCCATGACAAATCCTAGTATTTCACAACGCTTTATCATAACCCATTCATTTTTATTGATAACTCTTTCAACCAATTGCCAATCAGAACATGTTTAAATCTACATATGACCTGATATCCCCACCCCCTCACCCCACTCCCCACTTCAGCTTGTTCTACCTCTCCAGATTGAACCAATGTAAATCTTATATGTATTGTCTCCCTAAAATGTATAAAAGCAAGCTGTACCCTGACCACCTTGGGCACATGTCATCAGGACCTCCTGAGGCTGTGTCATGGGTGCATTCTTAACCTTGGCACAATAAGCTTTCTAAATTGACTGAGATCTGCCTTAGATATTTAAGGTTCACAAATTGGTGACCAATGGAAGGACACTGAGTGGAGATGGCCCTGACCTTTTTTTATTTTTTATTTATTTTTTTTAGACGGAGTCTCGCTCTGTTGCCTAGGCTGGAGTGCAGTGGTGTGAACTTGGCTCACTGCAAGCTCTGCCTCCCGGGTTCACGCCATTCTCCTGCCTCGGCCTCTAGAGAAGCTGGGACTACAGGCACCCCCCACCACGCCTGGCTAATTTTTTGTATTTTTAGTAGAGACAGGGTTTCACCATGTTAGCCAGGAT
>NW_012101307.1:241727-242150 GCF_000951045.1 Mandrillus leucophaeus | reverse complement strand
ATTGATAGCTTAATGGGGATGGCATTGAATCTATAAATTACCTTGGGCAGTATGGCCATTTTCCCAATATTGATTCTTCCTATCTATGAGCATGGTATGTTCTTCCATTTGTTTGTGTCCTGTTTTATTTCATTGAACAGTGGTTTGTAGTTCTCCTTGAAGAGGTCCTTGACATCCCTTGTAAGTTGGATTCCTAGGTATTTTATTCTCTTTGAAGCAATTGTGAATCGGAGTTCACTCATGATTTGGCTCTCTGTTTGTCTTGTGATTTTTGCACATTGATTTTGTATCCTGAGACTTTGCTGAAGTTGCTTATCAGCTTAAGGAGATTTTGGACTGAGACATTGGGGTTTTCTAGATATACAATCATGTCATCTGCAAAGAGGGACAATTTGACTTCCTCTTTTCCTAATTGAATACCCT
>NW_012101307.1:237079-240282 GCF_000951045.1 Mandrillus leucophaeus | reverse complement strand
AGAAGCTGGGACTACAGGCACCCCCCACCACGCCTGGCTAATTTTTTGTATTTTTAGTAGAGACAGGGTTTCACCATGTTAGCCAGGATGTTCTCGATCTCCTGACTTTGTGATCTGCCCACCTCGGCCTCCCAAAGTGCTGGGATTACAGGCATCAGTCACTGCTCCAGGCCAGCCCTGACCTTTAACAAATCCCCTATCAGTGCTTGGTACCAGCTTGAGCTATCTTTATGGCTCAAACCAATAGAACAATTTGCTGAGGCCTGGGAGCTTTCCTTCCTCCAGGGAATCCCTGATCTTCCAAAATTTGGTTCAGATCCAAAGTTTATTTTGCTGTGCAACTCATTTTCTGGAGTTCTACTTGCTTTCAACAAGGAAGGGAAGTTTTTCTGCTTTTATGACAAAGAAGACAGGTAACTCCTTTCTGGGGATTGAGTTTGCTTCCAATAAGGAAGGTAAGCTTGAGTTTTTTCCTGCTTCGAAAATGGTAGAGAACAGTCTTCAGCCTGAGACCCATTCCTAGGTAAGTAGCTGAATTAGGTTTTGTCTTGGCTAAAGTTAGGATTAACAACCAGCTTGTCTTAATTTCTCCTTATTTTTAGAACACTCAGTAATCATATTTTTGTGTTATTTTGTCATTGTTTATTCTGCTCTTTCTTCCATCAGATTTCACCAACTCTACCTGACTTGGTCAAATCCGAATGAGGATTCCAAATTATGTGGTACAAGCCTCTGAATTTGATAAAATTTCTCACAGCTGCAAAAGAAACAAAACAACACAAAACAAAATCGTGGACTTTCTGTGTTTGCTTCCTGTCTTAAAAAAATATTTTTTTTGTTTACTTTGGTTCCACCTTATTTCTCCTTTCTCTTTTGCCATCTTTGGTACCAAGAAAATTCTAGAGAAGGCTTCTAATGACTGAACTTCTTAAAGAACTCAGAACAAAGTTGCCACTCACCTCTTTTTGGGGTGCTCTGTTTTCTCTGTGGAGTTTCAGGAGTCATGGGCAGATTCTTCTTAGATCTAAATGTCTGCTTTCCTGTATTGTGTTACCTGACATATTTGGCTTTTGGATGTACCAGATATTACCTTGTACTGTAAGAGGATTTGTCCTTGGTATGTGTAATGGCAGAAAATTGCTACAAAGTTAGGGGTGGCTGAGGACAATTTACAGGAAGTTGTCTTAGCTGTTTTTTTTTTCTTTTCTTTTCCTCCTAGGAAGTTGTTGTTTAAGATCCTAATTTTAATATAATGGTGCATTCTAAAGAGTCTTCTCCATTGCCTAGAAAAGACATTTTGCTCCTCCCAGCCCAAAGGCATCTCTGGGTGAATGAAGGCCGAGTGGGTTTGTCTGGGGGTTGACCTTCCATGACGTGCAGTGACCCTATAGGAAATCCCCAACAAAGTTAGTTTAAAAAGGCTCTTCCAGGAAGCATATATAGGAGCTGGTCATTCTGTGCTTTGAGCCCTCTTGGAGGTGCTAGATCTTTGGAGAGAGAAACTGAGACACATAAGAGGGTAGAAATGACTCAATGGTGAAACACTGTCGAGTCCCACCCACAGACAGCACACTTCAACCCACTCCACTAAATTCTAGGCCACAAATAATCTTCTAACAACAACAAAAAGAACAAGGAGAATGATCTTTCAGACACTACATTGGTTTTATGGCACTTCTACTTGCAGTGTTTGTGTAAAATGGACATATTATGGTCTTTTAGTGCACAATTACATCAAGGAAAACTCAGAGCCCAAAGTTTGACCTGCAACTATTAAGTTCCTAAGTTCTCTATCTTTCTGCATTTTTTTCTGCCTACTCTAAGTCTGTTGTTCCTTTTCTACTGAGATAAAATACACTGTTTGCATCCATTTCTTTTTGTTATTGTTTTTGCAAACCAATGAGTTTTTATTAAAATATTATGGCCGTAATTCTAAAGTAAAAGCTATAGAATCTTTGTATGAGGGTGTATTTGTGTGTTTATGTGCATAAACATGCGTTTTCTCATGTGCTTTTGGCAACAAGATACCAAATTTGGCTTAAACTTAGAGTACTCATAAATTAAATAATAAGCTTAACTGCTTTTTAAGTTCACATTATTTAAGTAAAATCTCTAATAATCTAGCTGTAAAATTATTGGTAAAGTAATATTAGAAATGTCTTCAGAATTTTTATTAATAGCATATATTTTTGTTTATATTTATTGATCAAGAGATTTTATATTTATCCCTGCCAAATACTATAAGGTGTCAAATTTGGCGTAAGTGTTATTAAACTATAAGCCCAGCCCAAAACAGAATGTTCTTTGCTTGTGTAATGTTTGATAAATAAGGCATTAATATTAATTTAATGAAAAGAGCTAAATCTTGAATTATTTGGCAAAATAATCATATATTTAATGTCAACGTTCTTACTTAGGTAGACATTTGAAATTCACAGGCTATAAAATGATTCCTAGGAAAAGAAATTTAAGTGATGACTATCACAGTTTTATAAATAATTTAGGTAAACTATTGAAATAAAATAATTAGGTAAATCTAATGGGGTAAGTACTTGTAGACAAGCATTATAATCTAGAATCAAAAGTTAAATTAAATAGTAGGTACTTCATTAATTATCTGGGTAATTTACAATTAGAAAATTCTATTGTAGAAAAATATTCTAACAATGTGTGTTCTTGTTAAAAGATGAATATTTTTTGTCTAATTAAAAGCTTACTTAAAGGTTTTGTATAAAACAAGGTAAAAGGAACCAGGAAATAAAAAAGATGCAAAGAAAGTTATAGAAATAAAGAAGTATTTTTGGTAAGAAAGCTTACAAGAAAAGGAATTTATGTGAGAGACTTACATGGTGAATTTTTGTCCTAAAATAAAATAACTGAGTTGTTCAACAAGGAGGGATATTTAGAACAAACCAGAAAGTCCAAGCATTTCATGAATGGTCTAAGTAATAAAGTTAGTATAAAAGGAATTTATAAAAATGTTCTGTGATTAATTGGCTATAATTTAAAAAAATTATAATAAAGAGTTTTTCTAAAAAATTGGACTTTATTATTAAAAATACACTTTTTTAATTATACTTTAGGTTCTAGGGTACATGTGCACAACATGCAGGTTTGTTACATATGTATACATGTGCCATGTTGGTGTGCTGCACCCATTAACTCATCATTGACATTAGGTATATCTCCTAATGCTATCCCTC
>NW_012101307.1:211810-235059 GCF_000951045.1 Mandrillus leucophaeus | reverse complement strand
ACATTTATTGATTTGCATATGTTGAACCAGCCTTGCATCCCAGGGATGAAGCCCACTTGATCATGGTGGATAAGCTTTTTGATGTGCTGCTGGATATAAGTATATATAAAAAATATACTTATATAAAACTAAATAATTGGTTAAAACAAGATTTTATTTAAAAACAATGAGTTGCTCTTAATGCAAGAAGGTTTTAATTTTTAAATTCTATAATATTTCCATTTGAAATTATTCAGATTGATATCTCAGAAGCTGTACCCTGCTGCTTCTCTCTTTTGGGAAGGCTTGGCATGGTAACTCTCTCCTTCAACTTTCAGGGTAATGTTTTATTTATTAATAATCTAAAATAAAGGAGAAGATTTTTGAAAACAACCAGATTAAAAATCTTTTGAATTTGTTTTTGTCTGCATGTCTGTTTTATCTGTATGTTTATATGTGTCATGTGGAATTAATTTTTACTATTAGACTACATGAAAGAGCTCTAATCATTCAACTTAAGGAAAAGTAAGGGCTTATGAGACTGATAGAAGTTAGCTCAGATGATTTTTAATTCACATGACTTTGGCAATGTTTGGTAATATTAATATGGTAAATTTAATATCCAAATTATCTCTAATAGTTTAAAATCTTAAAGTCATGTTAAGTAACCTCTGGTTTTTTTCCACTGGGAATTTGGGTTACTAAAAGTTAAAATACTAGGAGCATAAAAAGTGTTTTGGGTGAAGTTTATAAAAAAACAAGGATGTGGTTTTTGCTAAAGAAAATGTAATACTTCTTCTTAGTTCAGAGACTATTTAAGATTCACTTGAAAATGAAGAAAAATTATACAAATAAAACTAAATGGTTAAAAATTAAAGTTAAGCCAGGGCAACAAAAGTTACCTCTGAGACCCGTGGTTACCAACAAGATAGTCACTGTTGGGCAAGGACAAAACCAAGTAACTATTAAAACCAGAGGGTATAATGTAAACGAATTGTTCCATTTTGTAGACTGGTATCATCAGCTGCTTGAGAAACCTTTACTATAATAGATTGTAAAAGTAACCACTTTAAGGACAAAATCCTTAATTTTAAATGTTAAGAAACGAAAGCTTATTTGGGTTAATGCAGGACCCACTATTCAACAATCACTGATGACTATATGTGATCCAAATGAACAGAAGGTTTTTCCTGAAAGAACACCCTAGTGGATCATATAAATGCCACTGTAAGGTCTGTTTGCCCTGAGAACGGGACTGTTCAACTCTTTCTATAAAATAACAAGTGAAACACCCAAGATGAAGCAATAAGATGCTTCATATGCAAGTTATGTGGGACTGGCTTTATGATGACTGGGATATTCTCCCATCAAGTATGCCTATTACCCAGGTCATGGTAAATTTGGAGGTTAAGGGGGCCCCTTTTACATGGGTACCTCTCCCACAAAATCATAAGACTGTTTGAGAAGCCTTATAAAATTTGCTGTCCCTCATGGGTCTTACAGATGCTTAAAGAACATTGGGGTAATTAACAGTGAAAAAAAAAAATAGAAGGAAAAAAAGGAGTCAAAGGACTCATCTCAGAGGATGATAGAAATTTTATTTTATTGTTATTCACTATCTGCCCCAATTGAAACATTTAAAAAAAAAAATCAGAAGGCAAAGGTTATCAAGAGAAAGCTGCCATTGCCTGGAGCAATGGTGTGATAAATTAAAATAAAAAAACTGACAGAACAGTCTGTGTCCCTGGGCTCCTCCTCCTCCTGCTGGGAATCCAAACCCTTTTTCACCAGGAAAGGTAACATGATCTGGGGGTTGAAAAGAAAAGTTCCTGGGACCAGAACATTAAAAACACAGGTTAATAGAATCATGACATTTGAGATATTTAAACAGACTTTATGTAAGGTAGTGGTGACCCCTTTACCTAAAAGGTCTTATGAAAATGGGTATTGTATCTAACTGGGAGATATTTCCTCTGTTTAGTACTATAAAACTGAAGGCATGTCAATCTGCTCTTTGAGAAATGTTAGTTGGACACACTAAATGGGAACTAGTAAGATTATTTGAACCCACAAAACATAGGGCAGAAGCTGGAATGCTAGTTGGGACAAATTCTCCACTTTATAGCCTTTTGTGGAATATTTATTGGGGTGTACGGCAAAAGACAGTGAGTTCTTCCCAAAAACAACTACTGGGCTGGATAATTTCCACTTAAGGGACATTTACAGCCATGCTATGGAATGTTAACTGAAGCTACTCGTATGCTAATGGAAATAATGGTGTCCAAAAGAGTTCCACGATAAAATAAAAGTGGTTTACATAGGATCATGCTACCTGGGGATACAAGGAGATACTTCTGAGAAGCGAGCCTCTTTTCTCTCTTGGACTGATTCTAATTATGTGAGGAGCTGCTATATTTTGCAGTGTCTGATAGACAGCTCTCATAAGCTCTTTGACATATAAATGGCAATTTCAAGGTGAACAAACCTCTTGCCCAGAAACCTGCTGCTCTGGTTAAAGAAGGGTCAAAATTTTGCTTCTTTTAAGTTATTTTTATTAATAGTTTAGATCATTTGGGTGGAGTGTGTTATTGTAAGCAAATTAATATTTTTCTCTGAGTTCTCTAAAATTCAGATTGTGATTTTATGACAATACAGTTATTTGCATAAGTTTAGTAAGAGTCTTTTAGAACTGAACAATTGGAGACACTGGCTATTTTACCATGACTTTGACTGAAATAGCATATTTTTAAGTAAAGTTCCAGCAAAGCCAACTTAAAAGTAGCCTTTTGAGGACTAAACTCTGATTATTTATCTTGCCCAAATTCCTGCCTAAGGGGTCTAGAGAGTCATGCCCTACAAACCATAAATTCTCATCAGATGGGTTTTATTTGACCCTATGTATTGTGACTTATTTTCAGTCTGACTCTGGCGTAACATTATGAGACAAGGAAAAAAAATTTAGCCTCAAAATATATTTTGTTGCCATACCTTGAAATTGCCCTGGAAAGTCTCTTGTGGGAAAAATCCACGTTCTATAGATAATTCCCTTCCCCCTTTGTTTTCCTTCCTTTTCAAATCCAGGAGATAATCAACTAAGAGCCAGGCACTCTTTTAGGTCCAATTTTACATTTTACGACCTGCTGTCTCTCTGAAGTCTGCTATCTGAGAGGTTCCTCTGCACAATAAAACTTGGTCTCCACAATCCTTTATCTTAACCTGAACATTCCATTCCATCATCCCAGGTCTTCAGATAAACTCAACCAATTGTCAACCAGAAAATGTTTAAATGTATCCATAGCCTGAAAGCACCCGCTTTGAGTTGTCCTGCCTTTCTGAACCAAACCAATGTATTTCTTAAATGTATTTGATTGATATCTCATGCCTCCCAAAATATATAAAACCAAGCTGTACCCTGACCACTTTCGGCACAAGTTCTCAGGCCCTCCTGAGGGTTGTGTCATGGGCCATGGTCACTCATATTTGGCTCAGAATAAATCCCTTCAAATATTTTACAGAATTTGACTCTTTTCATTGACAATAATCTGGCACCCAAACACACTGGGCCTCAGAGAAGACTCAGGATCCCAAAGGAGTTGCCCCAAACCAGAGCTAAGTTACCATCAGGGGCCCACTGAAGCCTCACTGAGTTCGAGTTTCTCCTCGAGTGGAGCTGGTAAGTCCTCCTGAGCCCCGGACCTCCCATTTTGGTTGATGGTCCTTAATTTATTCTGAGCTGGTTTTTTTCTCTCTCTTTTCTACTAGGAAGTTGGTTAAAATCTCAATATTAGTTTCAGAGGTGCCTTCAAAAGGGTCTTTCTCCATTGCCTTTTCTCTCAAAATTAATCTCGATTGGCTTGTCTGTGCGCACTTTGCATGAGAAAGTAAACTGTTATTTTTCATAAGAAAATGAGAGACTGAGTTCCTCAGCTCTAAAGAGAAAGGGCACTTTGCTCCTCCCAGCTGAAAGGTGCCCTTGGGTGACTGGGAGATTGATCCCCCGTGACGTATAGTGGCCCTATAGGAAACTCCCCAGCAAATAGTAATTTTTAAAAGCTCATCCAAGAAACTCATATAAGGGCTGATCACCTGGCGTTTTGAGCCCTCTCAGAGGTGATAGACCTCTGAAGAAAGAAACTGAGACATGTAAGAGGGTAGAAATGACTCAGTGGTGACACACTGTAGAGTCCTGCCCACAAGTAGCACGTATCGATAAACCACACAAAAACCTTAAACCACAGGTCAGTTCCTCTTTTAAAAAAAAAAAAAAAGAGTGAAAGAGGGGATGGGAAATTAACCCTCCAAAAAAGAAGAAAGTCAAGGAAAGCAGCACCGTATGGGCACCCCAGCTGGGTTTATGTTTAATCATTATGGTGCCTTTACTTGCAAGTATTTATGCAAATGTGCAGATCTTACTAAAGATGACCTAGGTTTAAGGTTTCCAAAATAGGAAACTTTTGATATCCCTAAACTGGTTTTTCTGCATGCTAGATAGGAAAATTAGGCTCCCAAATCAAAGAAAATGAATGGGAATCATACTTTAGCTGGCACCTAGAATCATCCAAAAGAGGGAACAATAAGCTTGCCTCTCTTCATGAAGTTGATAAAATAAATTTTTGAAACCGTCTCAGGTTTAAAGAAATTAGTAGAAGCCACTTCTGAAATCAGTAAGACTCAAGAAACTCTCTCCCCTTCTGCTCCTCCTCACCCTTTGCTCTCTGAACTTCCTTATCCGGACAATTTCATTTTTCCTCCTCCTTCCCCTACTTCCTTACCTCGAGCCACAGGGGGACCAGAAATGGCCAGAGAAAATAATATAGTAGTTGCTCCTTTTAGAGTAAAACCCACAGGCAGAGGGGGTCCTAACATAATATATACCCCCTGGACCAAATCAGAGTTAAAGGCCCTAGTATATGGATTCCCCAATCCGACCAAAGGTCCCTTTGGGTTTGCTAAGGCCATTCAATTAATGCTTAAGACTTATGATCCAGAGTTCTCTGAACTATGTCAGCTGATTGAATCACTGGTCCCCCAAAACAAAACTGAAGAATGGTTTAGAGTAGCAGATTGAAAACAGCCATTAGAAGATTTTGATGAACTAGATGCAACTGGAAGGGAGAAATCCAGAGAGCTTTGCAATCGCCTTTGTGAAACTATACCACAGATATTCCCCAAGGTTATAGATTGGGCAAAGGTGCAACAATGTAAAATATGCCCAAATGAAACTGTGTCTGACTTCTATATCAGGTTGGAAAAGGCATTCAAATGGTTCTCAGGAATACCTCCTGAAAACTTTGAGCATGGTAGAAGTGACACCTTACTAAATTCTGGGTATATTTCAGGTTTACATAAGGAGTTAGCAACCCTAATAAAGAGGAATAATGTGGCTTGGGCTTCCTTGTCCACTAGCCACCTAGTCACCCTAGCTGACCAGGTGTCACAAACAATCATTAAGAAAGAAAAGGAAACAGTCTTTAAAATTATGAGTTTACAACTCAGCAACCAAGTTGGGAGTTTGCAAAGATCTCTTGGTCCCCAGAGATCTAAGCAACCCCAAGAGGAAGCAATTTGCCACTATTGCAAAAAGAAATGACATTTTTAAAAAGAATACAAAAAACCTAAATGGGTGCTTGCACAAAGAGGGCAAAGGGCCCCAGAGGAAGGCACCAGAGCAACTCAAAAATCAGAATAGGGATGCTTCGAGGGAATAGAGAGGGTTTTCCCCTACTTCTAATTAAATACTTTAGGAGAAGTAGAAATATCCATAAATGGGGAAAATACCAAAGCCCTTGTCATCACTGGTGCTACACTGTCAGTCCACAACTCTACCTTGATTAAAAATGCTCTTCCTCAGAGTAGAGTAAAATTCCAAATGGCAGGGGTTTGAAACTCTTCTACTATAACCTTTAAATCAAATGCCTTTCAATTTCAATTAGGAGAACTAGTGGGGCATCACATTTTTCTTATAGTAGATAGTGCCTCCATACACCTGTTGGGATAGGATTTCCTAGAGACCCATAATGCTCACGTCTCATTTTCACAGAAGAGAGAAATGATTCTCAACTTTGGAGATATAGAAGACTTATAAAAGCCCACATGTATGCTTGTGAAAGTTAATCAAGATTCTGGACAAGAAGAATCTAAGGTACCAGACTCCTTATAGGCAAACTCTTCCAAAGATATTGGGATAATTAAGTCAGCACTTCCTATAAAGATAACCTTAAATAAGTCCAAACCCTTGCCAAATGTAAGGTAATATCCCCTTAGACCTGAAGCCTTACTAGGAATCAAACCAATCATTCAGGACTATTTAGACAGAGGACTCATAATACCCTGCACCAGCCCTTGCAATATACCAATCCTCCCAGTTAAAAAGTCAATGGGAAAGGCTGGAGATTTGTTCAAGAGCTAAGAGTTATAAATAAAATAATAATTCCTAGACACCCTGTTGCTCCTAACCCCCACATCTTACTGTCCAATATTTCTGTCACTGCCAGCCACTTCTGTGTTATTGATATATGTAGTACATTCTTTAGCATACCTGTAGAGCAAAATAGCCAGTATTGTTTAGCTTTAACTTGGGAAAATTGCCAATACACATGGACAGTCTTACCCAAGGGCTACTCTGAAAGTCCTACTTATTTTTCTCAAATACTTAAGTCATATTTAGATGACAATGAATTTCCAAATTAATCTACTCTAATTGGGTATGTGGATGATGTATTGTTGTGTTTATCCCCCCTACCAAAATGCAGAGAAGATACTGTCCACCTATTACAACAGCTTCCTCTAAGGGACACAAAGTATCAAAAGATAAATTACAATTTTGTCTCCCCCAAGTTAAATATTTGGGAAATATGATTTCCCCAAGAGGGCTATTAATAAACCCTGAGAGAATCTCTGCTGTTATGACCTTTCCCCTGCCCAAAATTAAAAAGCAATTGAGAGGATTCTTAGGGTTAATGGGCTATTGCAGGAGTTGGATTCCAAACTACTCCTTAATGGCCCAACCCCTACATAAAAAACTAAAACAGACCCAGCCAGACCCAATCCACTGGGAAGAGGGGGAGAAACAACACAAACATCTAAAACATGCTCTCACCCAAGCACCTGCGCTAGGCCACCCCAATTATAGTCTTCCCTATTCCTACTTTGTAAATGAAATAAATGGAAATGCTTTAGGAGTATTAACTCAAAAACATGGTGACAATCACAGACCAATTGGTTATTTCAGTCAACGGTTAGATGCAGCTGCAGGGGGCACCCTCCTTGTATAAGGGCTATATCAGCTGTAGCCACCTTATGCAAAAACATCAAAGAATTTTTCCTAGGGTCCCCTCTGACCATCTATGTCCCCTACTCTGTGAAATCTCTTCTAAGTTCTCACCACGTTCAACATTATTATGTTGGCCGTCTCACCTCTTATGAAGTGCTCCTGCTTTCTGCTCCCAACATCACCTTGAAGTCCTGTAACATTCTTAACCCTGCTACCCTGCTCCTCCTTCTGGGTGAATAAGAGGAAAAGAAACATGACCACAATCTACCAACTAATATCTTAATCTTTCCTCCGGAAAATTTACAGGAAACTCCCATTAAGAATGCTGAATTAATTTGGTTCATGGATGGCTCTTATTTAAGTGACAACCAGGGACATTACCAGGCAGGATACGCCATCACTTCCATAACAGACATAATAGAAAGCATCCAATCCCAAAGAATCAAATCAGCCCAGATGGCTGAATTAATAGCATTAACTAGAGCTTGTAAATTAGCTGAAGGAAAAGTGGCAAATATATACACCGATGGCCAATATGCTTTCAGAGTAGCCCAGGATTTTAGCAGGCTGTGGAAACAGAGAGGATTTCTTACCTCATCCAGACAGCCCATACAAAATGGGCACCAAGTCTCAAAGTTACTAGAAGCAATTCAGATGACAAAGCAACTTGCAATTATAAAAATTCCTGGGCACTCAAAGGATAACACCAAAAAAGCAAAAGAAAATAATCTAGCTGATGCTGTTGCAAAGAGTGCCGCCCTAGGAAAGACGGCCTGTCCTGTATGGGAATGTACATTTTGTCCTACAAATACCCTTACTAACATTATTTTACAATATCAACAAGCATCTACCCCTAAAGAGAAACAAATCTGGGAGCAAAAGGGAGGCATCTTTGCCCCAAGTAAGGAATTATGGCTAGGGCCTAACAAAAAACCCATAGTTCCCATAGGTACACAATGCCCTTTCCTTCAGTTTACTCATGAAATGACTCACTGGGCCCCAGAAAAAATTATATCATGGGGAAAACAATACTTTTGGAAACGATCTCCCACGGTATCCCAAAAGGTATAATCTCAATTTGCTATGCACCCAAAACAACCCTGGCAAGTCCTTACATGGCTCCCAAGGTCATTTTCCTCTGCCAATAGGATCTTTTGAAGTATGGCATTTGGATTTTATCAACATGCCGAGATCTCAAAATTTCAAGTATGTGCTGGTCTTAGTTTGTATGTTTTCTCATTGAGTAGAAGCATATCCTTGTTGGAGGTCTACCATCTTAATAACAGGGAAAATTTTGTTAGAATCATTCCAGTTTGGGAATTCCTTCTGAATTGCACAGTTATGGTGGGACTCATTTTACTGGACAAGTTGTTCAATCCATTTGCAAAATCTGGCCCATAATACAACATTTCCATTGTGCCTACCATCTCAAATCCTCCGGGTTGGTGGAATGGACAAATGGCACAATATAAACTCAATTAGCTGAGGGAAGGGGCCAAATAGGAACAGCTCTGGTCCACAGTTTCCAGCGAAACCAATTCAAAAGGAGGGTGATTTCTGAATTTCCAACTGAGGCACCCAGTTCATCTCATTGGGACTGATCAGGCAGTGGATCCAACCCATGGAGGGCGAGCAGAAGCAGGGTGGGGCATTGCTTCACACAGAAAGTGCAAGGAGCCGGGGACCTCTCTCTCCAAGCCAAGGGAAGCCATGAGGGACTGTGCTATCCTGCTGGGTTAGTATGCTTTTCCCACAGTTTTTGCAATCTGCAGATCAGGAGGTTCTCTCATGTGCCTACATCACCAGGGCCCTGAGTTTCCAGCATAAAACTGAGTGGCTGTTTGGGCAAACATGAGCTACCTGCAGGAGTATCTTTTCATACCCTAGTGGCACCTGGAACCACAGTGAGACAGAGCCGTTCACTCCCCTGGAAAGGGGGTTGAGGCCAGGGAGCCAAGTGAGCAAGACCTCAGTGGGACCCACTCCCATGGAACCCAGCAAGCTAAGAACCACTGGCTAGAAATTCTCACTGCCAGCATATCAGTCTGAAGTCAACCTGGGAAGATTGAGCTTGGTGGGGAGAGGGGAGTCTGCCATTACTGAGGCTTTAGTAGACGGTTTTCCCCTGACAGTGCTTAGGAGGCTGGGAGGGCTGGGCTGGGTGCCTCAAAGCAGCTGGGAGCAGACTGCTTCTTTAGATTCCTCCTCACTGGGAAAGTCATCTCTGAAGGAAAGGTAACAGCCCCAGTCAGGGGCTTACAGACAAAAGCACCTGGGGAAAGGGGCAGCTGTTGGTGCAGCTTCAGCAGATTTGATCGTTCCTGCCTGCTGGCTCTGAAGAGACCAGTTGATGCTGACAAGAGGGATTCTCCCACCACAGTGTGCCAGCTCTGCTAATGGACAGGCTGTCTCCTCAAATGGGTCCCTGACACTCGTGCCTCCTGACTAGCAGAAACCTCCCAACAGGGGTCAACAGATACCTCATACAATAGAGCTCCAGCTGGCATCAGGCCAGTTCCCCTCTGGGACGAAGCTTCCAGAGGAAGGAGCAGGCAGCAATCTTTGCTGTTCTGCAGCCTCCACTGGTGATACCCAGGCAAACAGGATCTGGAGTGGACCTCCAGCAAACTAGCAGACCTGCAGAAGAGGGGGCTGACTGCTAAAAGAAAAATCAACGAACAGAAAGCAACAACATCAACATCAACGTAAAGGACTCCCACATAAAAACCCGATCTGAACATCATTAGCCTCAAACATCAAAGGTAGATAAACCCACAAAGATGAAAACCCAGTGCAAAAATGCTGAAAATTCCAAAAACCAGAATGCCTCTTCTCCCCCAAATGATCACAGCACCTCTCCAGAAAGGACACAAAATTGGACGTAGAATGAGTTTGACAAATTGACAGAAGTAGACTTCAGAAGTAGGCTTCAGAATAACAAACTCCTCTAGCTAAGGGAGCATGTTCTAACCCAATGCAAGGAAGCTAAGAACTTTGATAAAAGGTTACAGGAACTGCTAACTAGAATAGCCAGTTTAGAGAAGAACAGAAATAACCTGATGGAGTTAAAAAACACAGCATGATAATTTTGTGAAGCATATACAAGTATCTATAGCCAAATCAATCAAGTGGAAGAAAGGATACCAGAAATTTAAGATCAACTTACTGAAATAAGGCATGAAGACAAGATTAGAGAAAAAAAGAATGAAAAGGAATGAATAAAGCCTCCAAAAAATATGGGACTATGTGAAAAGACCAAATCTACAATAGACTGGTGAACCTGAAAGTGACAGGGAGAATGGAACCACATTGGAAAACACTCTTCAGGATATTATCCAAGAGAACTTCTCCAGCCTAGCAAGACAAGCCAACATTCAAATTCAGGAAATACAGAGAACACCACAAAGCTACTCTTTGAGAAGAGCAAACCAAAGACATACAATCATCAGATTCACCAAGGATGAAATGAAGGAAAAAATGTTAAAGGCAGCCAGAGAGAGAGGTCTGGTTACCCACAGAGGGAAGCCCATCAGACTAACAGTGAATCTCTCAGCAGAAGCCCTACAAGCCAGAAGAGAGTGGGGGCCAGTATTCAACATTCTTTTTTTTTTTTTTTTTTTTTGAGACGGAGTCTCGCTCTGTCACCCAGGCTGGAGTGCAGTGGCCGGATCTCGGCTCACTGCAAGCTCCGCCTCCCGGGTTCACGCCATTCTCCTGCCTCAGCCTCCCGAGTAGCTGGGACTACAGGCGCCCGCCACCTCACCCAGCTAGTTTTTTGTATTTTTTAGTAGAGATGGGGTTTCACCGTGTTAGCCAGGATGGTCTCGATCTCCTGACCTCGTGATCCACCTGTCTCGGCCTCCCAAAGTGCTGGGATTACAGGCTTCAGCCACCACACCTGGCCTCAACATTCTTAAAGAAAAGAATTTTCAACCCAGAATTTCATATCCAGCCAAACTAAGCTTCATAAGCGAAGGAGAAATAAAATTATTTTGAAACAAGCAAATGCTGAGGGATTTTGTCACCACGAGGCCTGCCTTACAAGAGCTCCTGAAGGAAGCACTAAATATCAAAAAGAGAAACTGGTATGAGCCACTGCAAAAACACACCAAAATATAAAGACCAATGACACTATTAAGAAACTGCATCAACTAATGTGCAAAATAATCAGTTTACATCATGATGACAGGATCAAATTCACACAAAACAATATTAACCTTAAATGTAAACAGGCTAAGTGCCCAAATTACAAGACACAGACTGGCAACTTTGAAAGAGAGTCAAGATCCATCAGTGTGCTCTATTCAGGAGACTCATCTCACATGCAAAGATACACATGGGCTCAAAATAAAGGGATGGAGGAAGATTAACCAAGCAAATGGAAAGAAAAAAAAAAGCAGGGGATGCAATCCTGGTCTCTGATAAAACAGACTTTAAACCAACAAAGATAAAAAAGAAAAAGAAAAAGACAAGGAAGGGCAATGCATAATAGCAAAGAGATCACTGCAGCAAGAAGATATAACTACCCCAAATATATGTGCACTCAATACAAGAGCACCCAGATTCATAAAACAAGTTCTTAGAGACCTACAAAGAGACTTAGACTCCCACACAAAAATAGTGGGAGACTTGAACACCCCGCTGTCAATATTAGTCAGATCAATGAGAGAGAAAATCAACAAGGATACACAGGACTTGAACTCAGCTCTGGACCAAGCGGACTTAATAGACATCTACTGAGCTCTCCACTCAAATCAACAGAATATGCATTCTTCTCAGCACCACATAGCATGTATTCTAAAATCGAACACATAATTGGAAATAAAACACTCCTCAGCAAATGCAAAAGAATGAAAATCATAACAACCAGTCTCTCGGACCACAGTGCAACCAAATTAGAACTCAGGATTAAGAAACTCACTCAAAACCACACAACTACATGGAAATTGAACAACCTGATTGACTCAGAATGACTACTGAGTAAATTTTTTTAAAAGGCAGAAATAATTTATTTGAAACCAATGAGAACAAAGACAAAATGTACCAGAATCTCTGGGACCCAGGTAAAACAGTGTTAAGAAGAAAATTTGTAGCACAAAATGCCCACAATAGAAAGCTGGAAAGATACAAAATCAACACCCTAATATCACAATTAAAAGAACTAGAGTAGAGAAGCAAGAGCAAATTCAAAAGCTAGCAGAAGACAAGGAATAACTAAGATCAGCGCAGAACTGAAGGAGATACAGATACAGAAAACCCTTCCAAAAAATCAATGTATCCAGGAGCTGTTTTTTTTCTTTTAAGATTAACAAAATAGATGGACCACTAGCTAGACTAATAAAGAAGAAAAGAGAAGAAGCAAATAGACACAATAAAAAAAGATAAAGGGGATACCGTCACTGATCCCATAGAAATACAAACTACCATCAGAGAATACTATAGATACCTCTATGCAAATAAACTAGAAAATCTAGAAGAAACGGATAAATTCCTGTACACATACACCCTCCCAAGACTAAACCAGGAATAAGTTGAATGCCTGAATAGACCAATAACAAGTTCTGAAATTGAGACAATAATTAATAGCCTACCAACAAAAAAGCATCCAGGACCAGACAGATTAACAGCCAAATTCTGCCAGAAGTACAAAGAGGAGCTGGTACCATTCCTTCTGAAACTATTCCAAACAATAGAAAAAGAGGGACTCCTCCCTAATTCATTTTATGAGGCCAGCATCATCCTGATTCCAAAACCTGGCAGAGATACAACAAAAAAAGAACATTTCAGGCCAATATCCCTGAGGAACATCGATGCAAAAAACCTCAATAAATTACTGGCAAACCAAATCCAGCATCACATACAAAAGCTTATCCACCACGATCAAGTCAGCTTTATCCCTAGGATGCAAGGCGGGTTCAACATAAAAAAACAACAAATAAAAAAACATAATCCATCACATAAACAGAACCAATGACAAAACCCACATGATTATCTCAATAGGCACAGAAAAGGCCTTTGACAAAATTCAACACTCTTTCATGCTAAAAACTCAGTAAACTAGGTATTGATGGAACATATCTCAAATAATAAGAGCTATTTATGAGAAACCCATAGCCAGTATCATATTGAATGGACAAAAGCTGGACGCATTCCCTTCGATAACCGGCACAAGACAAGTATGCCCTCCCTCACAACTCCTATTCAACATAATATTGAAAGTTCTGGGCCAGGGCAATCAGGCAAGAGAAAGAAATAAAGGGTATTCAAATAAGAGGAGGGGAAGTCAAATTGTCTCTGTTTGCAGATGAAGTGATTGTATGTTTAAGATACCCCATTGTCTCAGCCCAAAAACTCCTTAAGCTGATAAGCAACTTCAGCAAAGTCTCAGGATAAAAAATTAATGTGCAAAATTTAAAAAAAGAATAGAGAATCCAGAAATAAGCCACACATATACAGTAAACTCATTTTCAACAAATGTGCCAAGAACATATAAAGGGGAAAAGATAGTCTCTTCCATAAATGGTGCTGGGAAAAATTACATATCCACATGCAGAAGAATGAAACTAGACCCTTATCTCTTGATATCTACAAAAATGAAATCAAATTGGATTAAAGACTTAAATCTGAGACCAGAAACTATGAAAGTACTAAGAGGAAACATTGGAGACACTCTCCGCGACATTGGTCTAGGCAAAAATTTCTTGAGTAATATCTCAAAAACACAGGCAATCCATGTAAAAATAGGCAAATGGGATCACATCTAGCTTAAACGCTTTTTTTAAAACAGAAGAAACAATCAGCAAAATGAAGTGACAACCCAGAGAAAGGGGAAAAATGTGTGCAATCTACCCATCTAATAGGGGAATAGTAGCCAGAATATGTAAAAAGCTCAAACAACTCTGTAGAAAAAAATATAATAATCTGATTTAAAAATGGATAAAAAATCTGAGTAGATATTCCTCAAAGGGAGACATACAAATGGAAAACAGGTGTATGAAAAAATGCTCAACATCATTAATCATCAGAGAAATGAAAATCAAAACTACAATGAGATATTTCACCAAAGATAAAATGGCTTTATCCAAAAGACAAGCAAAAATTAATGCTGGTGAAAATACAGAAAAAGAGGAACCTTCATACACTGTTGGAAGGAATGTAAATTAGTACAACTACTATAGAAAGCAGTGTGAAGTTTCCTCAACTAAAAACAGAACTACCATATGATCCCATAATCCCATTGCTCAATATATATCCAAAAAAATTAAAAAAAGAAAGCAGTATATCAAAGAGATATCTGCACTCCCATGCTTATTGCAGCACCATTTACAATAGCCAATATTTGTAAGCAACCTAAGTGTTCATCAATGGATGAACAAATAAAGCAAATGTGTTACATATACACAAGGAAATATTATTCAGCCATAAAAGAAAATAAAATCCTGTCATTTTCAACAACATAGATGGAACTGTAGGAAATAAAGTCCTGTCATTTTCAACAACATAGATGAAACTGTAGGACATAATATTAAGTGAAATAAACCAGGTACAGAAAGACAGATTTTGCACATTCTCATTCGTATGTGGACTTTAAAAAATAAAACATTTGAACTCATAGTGATAGAAAGTAGAATGATGGTTACCATATGCTGGGAATTGTAGCAGGGAGAAGAAAAGCAGGCATGGATACTGGGTGCAAAAATATAGTTAGATAGAATGAACAAAAATCTAGTATTTGACAGCACAACAGAGTGACTATGATCAACAATAATTTATTGTATATTTAAAATAACTAAAAGAGTGAAACTGGGATGTTCCTAACACAAAAAGTAATAAATGCTTGAGGTGCTAGATACCCCAGTTACCCGGATGTGATTATTACACATTGTATGCCTGCATCAAAACACCACATGTACCCAATCAATATATACACCTATTATGTACCCACGATAATTAAAAATTAAAATTGGAAAAATACATAAAAAGCATATTTAGACAAACAAAAATAGTAATGCAACATACTTCAGCTTATGAGATGGACCAAAAACAGTTCTCAAAGGAACATTTATAGCACTAAGTGTCCTTGTCAAAAAAGAAGAAATATCTCAAACAAACAGCCTAATGCTTTACCTCAGGAGACTAGAAGAAGAACTAACTAAGCTCACAGTTAATAGAAAGAAGGAAATAATAAAGATGAGAGCAAAAATATATGAAATAGAGACTAGAGAAACAAGACAAAAATTTTGAATTGTTCACATAACCCAAAGCAATCTACCAATCTAGACAATTCTTATCAAAATTTCAATCATATTCTATACAGAACAAAAAAAAAAACTTCTGCTGGGCGCAGTGGCTCACGCTTGTAATCCCAGCACTTTGGGAGGCCAAGGCAGGCGGATCACGAGATCAGGAGTTCAAGACTAGCCTGACCAACATAGTGAAACCCTGCCTCTACTAAAAATACAAAAAATTAGCCAGACATGGTGGTGCATGCCTGTAATCCCAGCTACTTGGGAGGCTGAGACAGGAGAATCACTTGAACCTGGGAGGTAGAGGTTGCAATGAGCTGAGATCATGCCATTGCACCCTAGCCTGGGCAACAAGAGTGAGACTCCATCTCAAAAAAAAAAAACTTATAAAATTTGTATGTAACCACAAATGACCCTGAATAGTCAAAACAAAAATAGAGGCATCAGACTTTCTCACTTCTAAATATATGTCAAAGCTAAGCTAAATTGATCAAAACAGCATGGTACTGGCATAAAAACAGACACATTGACCAATGGAATAGGATAAAAAGCCCAGCAATAAAACCACACATTTACAATGACCTGATTTTCAATAGAGGTGCCAATAACACACATTGAGGAAAAGATAGTCCCTTCAATAAATGGTGCTGGAAAAACTGGATATCACATGCCGATAAATGAAATTAGAGCCTTATCTTATGCCATAAACAAAAATCAATTCAAATGGATTAAATACTTAAATGTAAGATCAAAACTGTAAAACTACTAGGAAAATAACAGAGAAAAAGCTTCATGACATTGGTCTGGACAATAATTTCTTGTATATGACTTCAAAAGTGCAGGCAACAAAAGCAAAATAGACCAATGGAATTGCATCCAACTAAAAAGTTATTGCATAGCAAAGAAATAACTAACACAGCGAGAGATAACCTACAGATTGGCAGATAATATTTGCAAATCATAAAGCAGATAAGGAGCTAATATCCAAAATATATAAGGAATTCAAACTACTGAATAACAAGAAAACAAGTAACTACGTTTTTAAAAACGGGCAAAGGACGTAAATAGACATTTCTCCGAAGAAGGCATACAAATTTCTAACAGACGTGAGACTAAATGCTCAATATCACTAATAATTAGAAAATTGCAAAGAAAAACCCCAATGAGATATCACCTCATCACCTCACAACTATTTAGAATGGATATTATGAAACAGATGAAATTTAAGTTTTGATGAGAATATAGAGAAAAGCGAACCCTTGTGCACTGTTGGTGGAAAGGTAAATTTACTAATTTCCCAGCCATTATGGGAAACATAAAGTTTCCTCAATAATCTGAAAACAGAATTATGATATCATCCAGTAATCTCATAAGAAGGTGTATATCCAAAGGAATTAAAATCAGTACGTCAAAGAGATGTTTGCCTTACTATGTTTATTGCATTATGTACAATAGCCAATATGTAGAAACAACTGGAGTTCTCATTAATTGATGATGAATTTTTAAATGTGGTAATATATACACAATGGATTACTATTTGACCTTTAGAAAGAAGAAAATTCTGTCATTTGTGACAAAAATGGATGAATTTGAGACATTTTGCTATGTGAAATACTCCAGGCACAGAAAAATGAATACTGTATTATCTCAATTATATGTGAAATCTAAAAATTCTAACTCATAGAAGTAGAGAATAAAATGGTGGTTACCAGAGGTGTCATGGTCAATAACTGCCTGAGGCCAATATGTAGGTTGTAATAGAATTTACCAAGACAGTAATGAGTTTAGAAAGGCAGATTTATTAGAGGAAAGAAGATGAAAGCAACAAGCAAGACAGCAGAAAGAAGGCTGTCTGCAAACAGTAGAAGCTGAAAGGGAATTTTATAAGGTTGTGCTGCTTGAGTTGAATGCTTGCAGACAGAATTCTTGGGTGCAGGTGGACTGTGAGCTGACTGCTTGTAACAGAATGATTGGGTGCTAGTGAGCTATTTGTGGTTGATCCTATTTCTCAGAACATTTGCTCCTCTCTACCCCTTTTCTGTTTCTGCCAGCTAAGCCCATTTTTTCAATTTTCTTTTAACTCATTAGGGCTCCTCAAGAGGCTGAGGGGAGTGGAGAGTAGATGGGGAGTACCGAGATGTTGGTCAAAGGTTACAAAGTTTCAGGGAAAGTTTCAGGGAGACAGGATAAATAAGTTCTGGTAATCTATTGTATAGTGACAATGGTTAATAATAATTTATATTTCAAAATTTCTAAAATAGTGGATTTTGAAAGCTCTCAAAATAAATATGTGAGGTGATAGATATGTTAATAAGTCTGATTTGATTATTTAACAATGTATACATGTATCAAAATATCACACTGTACACCATAAATATATGCAATAATTATTTGTCAAATAAAAGTAAAGTAAAAAAATTTTAATGAAATGAAACTGGACAAAAACATTTCATGAATCAAAAACTACAAATCAGTATGTCTTATGAATACAGACACAAAGTTCATTCACAAATCACTAGCAAACCAACTCTCATAACATAAACTATGACTATGACCAAGTTTGATTTAACTTACGAATTCAAGCTTGCTTAAAATCCAAAATCAATTAATACACCATCTTAATATAGTAATGTTTTAAAACTACATGAGTGTTTTAAAAGACACAGTAGGCTGGGCGTGGTGGCTCATGTCTGTAATCCCAGCACTTTGGGAGGCCAAGGCGGGTGGATCAGCTGAGGACAGGAGTTCGAGACAAGCCTGGCCAACATGGCGAAACCCCGTCTCTACTAAAAATACAAAAATTAGCCAGACATAGTGGTAGGCGCCTGTAACGCAGCTACTCGGGTGGCTGAGGCAGGAGAAATGCTTGAACCCAGGAGGCGGAGGCTGCAGTAAGCCAAGATCATGCCACTGCACTCCAGCCTGCGGGATAGAACGAGACTCTGCCTCCAAAAAAAAAAAAAAAAAATACAACAACAAAACACAGTGAAAGTATTTCCAAACTCCAACATTCTTTCATGATAAAAACATTAAGAAAATAGAAATAGCTGGGACCTTCCTCAACCTGGAAGGGGCATCTATGAAAAACCCACAGCTAACATTATACTCAATAAAGAAGGAATGAAAGCTTTTTCCACCTAAGATTAGGGAAAAGACAAGGATGTCTACTATTGCCACTTCCATTCAACATTTTTCTGAAATGTTCTAGCCAGGACAACTAGGAATACGGATTAGTAAGGAAGATATACAACTATTTCTGTTAGTGGGTGACAAGTGTTATTTTATGTTTATCTTACTCAGAGGGTTCCAAAACACTTTATTTTACAGGTTTGTAACTTTTGAGGACCAACATCTGTATCAATTCCTTTAAAATGTCCAATTATTTTTAGTTCTATAGCAGACTCTTCTGTATTGCACACCATACTTACGACTGGAGGTCCAGTTACACATGCATAAATGCTGCCTGCTGGTTTCTGGAGGTGGACGTGTCAAAGTTAAAGCCTCCTCCAGGGAGCTTCATCTTTCCAGGGGTGGCTTCCTTTGGCAAGAAGTCGATTGGTTTATATGTGCGGCTTTGGTGCCTGTGAGCAGAAAGCATAAGAAACTTGCACGATGTGCTGCTTATTGTTGTTGTTTTCGTTTTATTTTTTTGACGATGCGAACTTGAGGATCCAGTGCCCTTGTCCTTAATGACAGGAATGTCTCCTCTTTGTTTAATAGGTTAAAATATAAGAAAGCCTCTGCTTTAAGTAACACAGATAACACGTTTTTAGATTGCCTATTTATTCTAGAACTACAAAATTTAATTCAAGATAATACAGGTCCTATGAAAGACTTAACATTTTATAAGACTAAAATCGAGATTTTCCAGATAAATTGTACTTTAGGCAAAACCCTCCCAATGCTTCTAAAATAATACTAAAAGGGGCATCTGATTATACAAGAACAATTTAAAAATTAAATATTTATTTGAATAACAAGTTTAAGTTCAAGCTGCAATGTTTGCAATGCAGATATTTAACACAGATCACGAAAAGCATGCATAAAAAAGTACTGGTGCAAAGGACAAAATAATGCTAAGAATTAGGCTAAATAGTTGCTGATTTTAAGCAAATAAAAGGCTGAAATCACTCTACAAAATATAAAATGTATTAAACACTACCATCCACAGAACAGTCTTTATTATTGATTATATTTAAAATTATTTGCATAGCTAATTATATATTGAATTGTAAATGAGTATTATATATGAACCTCCTTTCAGAAGGCAATTCCTTGTTGCAGTATAGAACACCTAATTACATGGCAGAAAGTATCCATTTTTTGCTATCAATAAAGAAGAGTTAATGGTATTACTGTAAATATCAGGAAGGCTACAAAAAAGAATTAAGATTTATTTTTCTTCTTCTAAGTGTTTTCCATGCAGTGAAGCACTTCTCATGTTGAATTGGATGCACTATTGGAGAATGTCCTGGATCTGAGATGCTCTTGAGTACAAGACCAGGCTTTTAAAATCAAAGACTGGAAGGAATCATGCAACCCTCTTACCACTGGGATACCATCGTGTACCACTTACCAATGCTGTCTCTCCAGAAAACCATTCAAAACACTTAAAAAAAAAATCAGACTTATATGATAAATATACATAAAATGAAAAGACACCAACTGCTATTTAACTACTATTGGTAATGTCTGTGCTATGTAAAAGCACCTTTAAAAAGTGCCTATGTGGCAAGAGATACATATCTAAAGATTCAAAACAAATCAGCAGTATCAGATAATAATAATTCTCAACTCGGAAGCTGCCTCAAGATTAGGTACATCTTCAGTTAATGTAACAGGAAAAAAGACAATGTATTTTATTTTATTAATTGTATCCACTTACAAATCGACCTAAGGTCACCCGATGTGTAGACACAATGAGATTTTGTTGTTTATAGTCTTTAATTCAAGTGATGATAAGGGAAACAGATCTATTTAAAAACAAAACCAAATAGCTATTTCTGTCTAGATTAAGAGGTGGCCCCCAGGCGTGGGATTCACATTTTGAATGGTCACTTGATCCAGGGTTTGTGTATGATTCTGGCTGTGTGGTTGCCCTTCTCTTCAATCTCAGTAATTTCATGCTTGGTGGCCTTCACCACAGTTGGGGGACTTCATCTCTGCATGGAATCGACCTGCTTGCGCATGTGGTAAACAGATCAGAAGGCCTCCTGATGTCTCCTGGCAGGTCCTGTACATGAGGCAGAACATGTTTCTGCAGGCTGTGCTCACCGCAGGCATCTTGACCAGCACTGGGACATTGTGAATCACAAACGACACCTTGTTCCTCTGCTACTTGGCCAGGCTCTGCTCCAGACCCCAAATCCCAAAGCCCATGATGATGGTGGCCGCGTGGGAATTGAACGTGTGCATGAGTCCTGCAGTTGTCTTGTTGAGCCTCCTTATGTTCATCATCACCTCCTGGTAGACCAATTCTACATGTTCTTGGGTGACCACTAATTTAATTTTATTCTGTTTTCCAGTAATATCCAGCCACTGGTGTACAACCACTGCCACATGTGTCCCCAGGGGTTTTGTCAACACTGGCACATCCCCTGGCACTGCATTGTCTGGCATGATAAATTCACTGGGCTGGCAGACATTGGCAGCAACTCCTCCCAGAACAATCCAGGGGTTTAATACTGTTTGGCCACCCCTTATAGACGTTCCTGCTTCCTCAGCTGCATCTTTAAAACCCATCAGTTTACCCCTTTCCCTATCAGTCATTTTATTACTGACTCCAAGGAGCATCAGCACATTGTCACATTCTGTGACCCCCATTGTGTATAGGTCACTGAGGACATTGGCACATGCCATCCTGCCCATCATGTAAGGGTCGTCTATGATCGGTAAATGTAATCCATGGTTTGAACCAAGGAAAGCCCATCGTGCCTCAAAGGAATGACACAAGTATCCATTCCAATGGCAAGCTATGACATTAACGGCTACCAGAAACTGCTCATCTTCTTGGAAGTGGTTCTCCTATAAAGATTCCAGCAATTTTTGCAGGACATTTTGGGGCACTTTGCAGCCTGTGCCCTTCAGTTCAGTGAATCTGGTTAGCTGAAAGCTCTTGTCAATTAGCAACTTTCTGGATTAAAGGAATCCCATGTAGACATGGTTCTTGGGTTCACTCTCCTCACAGCTCAGTCCCTTCCTTCCCTCACTGAGTTGGCTGGGTTGTTTAGGGATTCATTCGAGGAGTATTGGCATCAGTTACATGATGCAAAAAAAATATTGATTTCAAAAATTGCGACTTGCATTGGCAGCAGCCTTTGGCACCTGGGCCACCTCATTTTTCCCCTGGCCCCACTGCAAGGGATAGAATGTTTCCACCACCTGCCGGGCTGGACCACAAGGCATTCTGCGGGGAGCTGCACCTTCTCCCCAACATGTCTTATAAGTATATTATCTCCCTAGGAATCCACTGAAAAAACTATGAGAAGTAATACATGTGTTCAGAAAAGCTACAGGAAATAAGGTAAATATTAAAACTCAGTTAATTGTATTTCCATATGCTAGCAATGAACAGTTCAAAAATGAAATTAAGAAAAATCAATTTACAATAATATCACAGTAATAACATATGTAGGAATAAATATAATAAAATAAGTGTAAGACTTATGCATGGAAAACTACAAAACATTATTAAAAGACATTAATGACCTGTCAAAATCCATAGCATATATAACATTGGCTCATCAATTGTAACCGATGTAACACACTGATGCAACATGTTAATAGTAGGGGAAACAATTCGGGAGTATTAGGGGTATAAGGGGAGCTCTATATTTTCAACTCAATTTTTCTGTCAACCTAAAAGTTCTGTAAACAAAAAGTCTTCTAATTAAGAAAAAGAAATTGAAGAACTAAGTAAATGGAAAGAAATCCAGTGTTCATAGTTAGAAGGCTTAATATTGCTAAGATGGCAATACGCTGCATGTTGATTTATATATTAAACACAATCCCTATAAAAATTTCAACTCCTTTGTTTTTGCAGAATTTGACAAATGGACCCTAAAATTTACATGAAAATGCAAAATACCTAGGATAACCCAAACAGTCTTGGAAAAGAAACACAAAAATTCATCCTTCCCAATTTCAAAACTTATAACAAAACTACAATAATCAAGACAGTGTGGCTGGTATAAAGATATAGATCAATGGAATAGAATTGAGATTCTTATGTAGTATGAAGATTTCCCTAAGAACTAAAAATAGAACTACCATTAGACCAAGCAATTTGACTACCAGGTATCTACCCAAAGGGCAAAAAAAAAAAATATATATATATATATATATCTCCAAATATGTATATATTTATATATTTGATATATATTTGATACATATATTGATGTATATTTGATATATATTCATATATATATCAAAAAGAGAGCTGTGTTTGTGTATTCATTGCAACATTATTCATAATAGCAAAATCATGGAATCAACCAAAGTGTCCATCAATAGTTCACTGGATGAAGAAAATGTAGTATGTATACACCATGGAATATTATGCAGCCATAAAAAGAATGAAATTGTGTTATTTGCAGCAACATGGATGGAGCTGGAGGCCATTTTTGTTAAATAAAGATTCTCAAATGTTAAACATACAGTTACTGTATGACCCAGCAATTTCATGCCTAGATGTATACCCAAGAGAAGTACATATGTCCACTGAAAGACTTAATGGAGATGTTCATAACACT
>NW_012101307.1:209419-211049 GCF_000951045.1 Mandrillus leucophaeus | reverse complement strand
TTATTTTCACTTAGCATACTGCATGGGACAGAGTAAATAACCAGCAGCTGTTAATCATTTTCTTGGTTGGTATTATTATTATTATTATTATTATTATTGTCATTATTTTGAAAAATTAAAGCTGGATTGCTACCCTATTTTCATACCTTAAATAATTCCAAATAGATGAAAAGTTTAAATGCAAAAAATAAAATCATAAAACTAGAAAACAAGAGAGATATTACTTTGCAATTTTTCAGTAAGAAAAGTTTTTCAGAAAAATGTAAAACCTAAATATCTCATAATTTGATAACCTAATATTTAAACATCCCTGTATAAAAAAAGTCAAAAAACAAGAAACAAACTTGGAGAAATATTGTAACTATTTTGACAAGAGACTAGTCTTCGTAGTATTTAAAATAATTCTTATAAATCCATAAGATAAACAAAAGTTCCATTTAAAAGTGGGCAAACAGAAATAAGTAGTTCAAAAATTTTAAAAGTCACACTTTGGAAAATATTTTTTAAATTATAGTAATATACAGTGTATTTGTGTGTTTTGTTAATTGCAGCCTTTTTAAAGGAAAATTCGACAATATCTATCAAAATGAAAAACGCACATAAGCTTTGACCCAACAATTCTACTTACAAAAAAGAACTTCACTGTAGCATTCTACCATAGCAAAACACTGGAAACATCCTATATGTCTGTTGGTAGTTAAATAAATGTTGGTACGTCCATACAATTACAATCTGTAAACTAGTTGAAAGGAATGAAGCAAATCAGTATATGCTGATGTGGAGATTCTCAAAATATACTAAGTGATTAAAAAAATTAAAAGTGCTCAAACTCTGTAATAAATAAATGTAACTTCTTTGTATAAACTCTGTCTCTTATACACATCTAGATGTGTATAAGAGACAGACCGCGCCCGGCCAACACTATTATTCATAGTAGTCCAAAAGTAAAAGCAATCCAAATGTCTGTCAACTGATGAATGGATAATAGAATGTAGTATATCCATAAAATGAAATATATTTTCAGGAATAAAAAATGAAGTATTGATACATGCTACAACATGAGTGAACCTTAAAAGCATTATGCTAAATAAAATAAGCCAGACAGAAAAAAGGCCACATATTATATAACCCCATTTATATTACATGGCAAGAATAGGCAAATTGATAGAGACAGAAAGTAGATTAGTGGTTGCTTTGGGTGTGGGGGCATGGAGGGTGACTGTTAGTGGGTTTAAGTTTTCTTTTTGGCATCATGAAATTTTCTAAACTTAGACTATGGACACAGTTTAACAACTATTTACATATACTAACAATTTTTAAATTACACACTTTAAATGTGTGAATTTTATGGTATATAAATAATTAATTAAGCTGTTTAAGAAAAGAATGGTAAAGTGATTAAAATAGTTTGTGTCAGTAGAGGTTAAGAATTGTCCAAACTAATGTGGAATTATAATACATGAAAATGGTGTCATTTCAAACCAAAAGGGGAAAGGATAGCTTCATTAATAAATACTGTTGGGAAAATTCACTAGTTATTTTCACTTAGCATACTGCATGGGACAGAGTAAATAACCAGCAGCTGTTAATCATTTTCTTGGTTGGTATTATTATTATTATTATTATTATT
>NW_012101307.1:191147-208754 GCF_000951045.1 Mandrillus leucophaeus | reverse complement strand
TTCTCAAAATATACTAAGTGATTAAAAAAATTAAAAGTGCTCAAACTCTGTAATAAATAAATGTAACTTCTTTGTATAAACTAGTCAAGATGTGATGCTGGATGAGGTGATACTTCACTGAGTTTAGAGGGCCAGAAACCACAAACATTAAGAAGGGTTTCATAGATCATTTTAAATATGTTTTGTAGCTTTATATTTTTATTTTTAAAAGATCATCTTGGCAACCGCGTGCAGACTGGATCAAAAAAAGGAGAATTTACAGGTAGAAAAATGAATTAAGGTCCTTAACACTACTGAACTGTACAACTTAAAAATGGTTAATGGTTAAGGTGATAAATTTTATGGCACGTCTATTTTACCAAAAATTTTATAAAAATTAAAACAACAATAACAAATGAGGCAAGTAAAACTGGTGAATTCTGAATAAGGTCCGTAGATTGCATCAATGTCAAGCAAGAAATTGTTCTCGATGTTGTACAAGATATGTAAAATGTTACTACTGGGGAAAACTGGGTGAAGATTATACAGAATCTCTCTATAATATTCCATACAAGTGAACATGAATCAACATTGATCTCAAAATAAAGAGTTAAAAACAAAACAAAACAAGATTCTATTGTCAAGTCCTGGGGCTAGGATGTGGGAAAGAGAATGGAAAAAAAAAAAAAAAAAAAAGGATACATGGAAGAGATGTCTCAATGGCAGAAAAAAAAAAAAAACCCAGAAAATTGTAACAGATCAGATATGATAGATGACGAAGAGAGAGGTAAAAGATGATTTTTGTGGTTGTTATCTTTGACATGATTTGGTCTCTTTAATCTCTTAATCAGGATTATACAGGAGAAGGGAGAGGTTTGATTGAGAGCAACAGTTACTCTTTACATTACCATAACAATAATAAATCAAACTATTTGGCACATGATTTCAGAACAACAAGCACATCTTTCTTTTTGAGTTGCTTCAAAAAAAAATCTAGAAGTTTACAACATTGGCTGCACAATAAAATCATCTGGGTGCTTAAAATGCTGTGCTGCCTGGGCTCAACTTTAAGTTTAATTAGATCAGAATTTCTGTGGGTGGGGCCAGCATTTGTTTCATTTTTAAAAAAACTCCTCAGGCAATATTAATGTGTCACCAGAAATGAGAGTCATTGCTCCAAATTGTAGCTAGGCTTTGGCCAGCAGAGATGCCTTCCAGGAGACTGCAAAAAGAGGCAGTCACATGTCTTGTAACTAAACAGTAAATGACATTTTTTTGTTGTTGGCATGAGCTTCTTTGGAGAGCTGACTATAGCACTAAGCAGAGTACCCTGCACACTGTCTTTAATTGGCCAGTAAGTATTGCATTCTGAGATCAAATGAAGGCAAAGCCTCTTATGACATGTAGTCAGGACAATGTGTGTAAAGGATTGTCTTTCTCCTCAAGAAGCAAGCATTTCTAGTGGAAAGCATCTGAGCTTCAGATTCTGGAAGACCTAGGTTGGAGCCCAGTCTCCAGTTGTTTTGTTTCTTTGTACAAATTGTCTAATCTCTCTCAGCCTTAGTTATATCCTCTGTAAAATGGAAATATTAGTGACTCCCTTAAAATATTAAGGAGGGGTGTGTGTGTGTGTGTGTAAAAAAGTCTTACACATGTGCCTGGTGTGCAGTTGCTATGAAATAAAAAGTAACATGCTTCTCTAAGACTAGAGGGATAAGGGACCTACCCAAATGCCTCAAGGTATGATTTAATCACCAAGACTCAAGTCAAGACTCATGGGGCTTATATAACATAAAGAGATTTTACTTTTTGTTTGAACAAAATGGCAGACAATTATTTTATACTATAAGGATCTGCATTTGACTTTCCTTAGTGTAGAATTAAAGTTCCGTTTGCCTATCTACTACAAATAACAATTGTAATATTTATTAAACATTAGTGCCAGACATTGTTCTAAACACTTCAAATGTATTAACTCACAGCCCTATGAAGTGGGTACTATTTACCCTATTTTGCCTATTTTACAGATGAGGAAACAAGCACAGAGAAGTTAAGTCCTTTGCCAAGGTCACAGAATTAGTGATGGAACTTCAAACTCAGACAGTCTGATCACAGCAAGCAGGCAGCTAATTATTAAGTGTTAATTGTCATGAATTAAAATTATTCTCCAGTGCTTCCAAAAGAGAGAGAAAAGCAACAGAAGTAAAAAATAATGCAACAAAAAAAATTGCAAGCCTCAAACAAAGGCAAAGAAGACTGCTTTCAAGGTATGGTGAAGGGATATGATCTGCTAAGAAGACACATAAAGAAGATACAGTGTCATGTACTTTTTCTGTCTAAATCATATAGTATTAATATGTATAAAGCAAACATTGCTGAAAGTTCAAAGAGGAATAAAATACAATTGGAAATGGGTAACTTCATCTTTCAGTGACGACCACAAGTGTATAAGAAATAAGTGGTATTAAATATGAAACTCTACACAACAGAGAATAAACTTTCAAGTGCTAATCAACTTTCAGTACTTATGTAAATTTGCTTTTAAAATATACTGTTATAAATAAACTTCAAAAATGCCAAAAATAGAAATAGTAGAAACCATAGCCTTTGGCAGCAAAACAATAAAACAAAACATAAACAAAAATAGAAATGAAAAATTTTCACACCCATATGGAAATTAGAAAGAAAGAAAAAGACAAAAATATCTTGGCTTAGAAAATAAATTAAAATAGAAATTGCCAAATATGTATAAAATAATCATAATGACAATACTACCCTTCGGATGCATCCAAAGATAGACTCACAAGAAAAAAATTCTTGCCTGAGACACTTACATTTTTGAACTAGAAGACTTAAGTTGAATTAAATAAATTAGACTTAATTGTACATACTACAAATAACAATTATAATATTTATTAACCATTAGTGCCAGAGACTGTTCTAAACAATTCACACATATTAACACACAACCCTGTGAAGTAGGTACTATTTTACTGTACAATACAATTGTACAATTGTAAAATACAATTAGGGGAAACATAAGGAAGATATTAACAAAGACGATAAAAAGAAAAATTAACTTCATAAAAAAAGCATTAGTATTGATAAAGTGAAGTATTAGCTCTTTAAATGCGTAAATCTATGCATACACACTTATGCACACACACAAATAGATAAATCATTTACTAAGCCAACCAACAAAATAAAAAGGTCCAATTTATCAAATTAAAATTGAGAAATTGAAAATAACCACAGATTAAGAAAATATTTTTTAAACCATGAGAGAACATTTTGTACAATCTATTCTAATCCAAAAACTTGGATGAAAGAATAATTTTCTAGAAAAAATTAAATTACCAAAATGGACTCAAGAAGAGATAAAAATAAAATTGAGGAAAATGTTAAAGAAAAACTGAGAAACTATCACAGATTGGGGGAGACATAGCAAATGAATGCAATGTGGAATCCTGGATTGAATCTTAAAATAGAAAAAGGACATAAGTAGGAAAACTACTAACTCTAATAAGGTCTTAAGTTTGGTTAATAGTTTTGTGTCAATACTAATTTCTCAGTTTATATAATTATCTATAATGATATAGTATAAATATATAAAAAATATGCCCTATATAAAATATTGAAATGTACTATAATCATCTAAGTTGCTAGTACGAGAGGAAGCTAGGTGAAGGGTATTTGTGAACTCTCTGTATTCTTTTCAACTTTTCTGTAAGTCTAAAATTATTTCAAAATAAAAAAGGGAAAAATTAATTTTGCAGAGAATTAACCTTAAAACCTGATGATTAGGGAGACTAAATAGGTGAAATCTTTGATATCTTCAAATATAACCAAAGATATTTTAAATCATGCCAAAAAAACAGAAAAGAAAAAAGTTTTATAATTATTTTCCTAAAATAAACCCTGAAAAACTTTCATATGGATACTTAACAGAAATAATACAAAGAACAAAACAGCCAGTCAAATATTGATTATCATTGCAAAAACATGAAAATATTAGCATATAAAATCTAGCAGGAGAGTAAAAGAATAATACACCTAAAGCAAGCAGAGATCACCCAAGCAATATAACATATAAAGAAACAAACCAAACTATAGGCCTCATTTCCAATGTGATGTTCAGCAACAATTTATTTCCACAGAATATTCTTGGATAGGAAATCTTAACATTGTAGAGATATAAATTCCATCCAAATTTTTCCATAAGTAGAATGCTGTATCAATCAATATCCAATATATTGCTCTTAATTTATTGACTCTACACACATCATAGCAATATCAGGAAAATATTTTGATTAGTTCATATAGATACAGAAACAGACCACTTGTTGCCTGCTAACCGATGAGCCCTTGGGCCTGGAGAAACAACTAGTGATACCCAGACACTATGTTGAGGGCCTTGGGTGAGCCTAAAAGCAGAAGGAAAAGTAAAGGAAACATTGTCTTGCACCTTAGGTACCATCACGACACCAAAAGATATAGAGCACCAAGTGGGCTTTTGGAGTCCCCAGTTTCAGGACTTGACCCTTGGATGGGATCTCTGGACCTACCCTGGGTCAGAGGGGAGCCCACTACCCTGAAGTGTGAGTCATAGGCCAGGCAGCATTCACTACAAACTGACTTAAGAGCCCCTGGACCTTAAGGGAACATTGGTGGTAGTCAAGCAGAAGTCCCTGTGGCCTGTGGTGGCTACACAGTGAAGTTCTCTGACTTTGAAAAGGGGAGGGAAGAATGAGAAAGACTGCTTCTTGTAGTTTGAGTGCCTGATGTACAATAGAACACCAGGTAGACTTCTAAGGTTTTTGATTCAGCCCCTGACACCCAGATGGCACTTTGGGGCCCACCCGGGGCCAGTGGGAACTAACTGCCCTGAAGGAAATAACACACAGGCTGGCTTTGCCACCTACTGATTGTAAAGACCCTTGGGTTCAACAGGTGGCAAAGCCAGACAGAGAGTGGTTATAGCAGGCCTTGGGTGAGACCTTGGGTGAGACACAGTACTGTGCTGGCCTCAGGTCTGACCCAGTATAGTCCTAGAGGTTGTGGCCACAGGGGTGCTTGTGTCAATCCAGGCCAGCTTTAGGTGGCTTAGAACAGAGAGAAATAAAAAAAAAAATTGCAGGGAGGAGAAAGTAAGCGAAGAGGAAAAAAGTCTCCACCTGATAATCCAAAGACTTCTTCTGGGTCTTGTCCAAGACTATCCAGGTGGTACCTATATAAACCTGCATGAATCATAGGGTTTATGGGTTTGAGGTGCTCCCAAAGCAGATACTGCTTAGATTACAATACTCAAATCCTTTCAAATAAGTGGAAAACCTTCTCAAGAACTACAGGTACAAACAAGCTCAGATAGTAAAGACTACAATAAATACCAAACTCTTCCATTTCCAGACACAAAGAACATCTGCTAGTATCAACACTATTCAGCAAAACATGGCATTACCAAATGAACTAAACAAGATACCAGGGACCAATCCTGGAGAAACAGAGATATGTGACCTTTCAGACAAAGAATTCAGAATAGTTGTGTTGATGAAACTCAAATAAATGTAAGATAACAGAAAGAAGGAATTCAAAATGTTAATACATAAATTTAATGAAGAGATTGGAGTAATTTAAAAAATCATGCAGAAATTCTGAAGCTGAAAAATACAATTGGCATACTGAAGGATGCATCAGAGTCCATTAATAGCAGAATTAATCAAGTAGAAGAAAAAAATCGTAAGTTTGAAGACAGGTTATTTGAAAATACACAGAGGAGACAAAAGGAAAAATATCATAAAATGAAGGAGCCTACATGATCTAGGAAACAGCCTCAAAAGGGCAAATCTAAGTGTTATTGGCCTTAAAAAGTTGATAGAGAAAGAGATAGGGATATAAAGTTTATTCAAAGGGATAAAAACAGAGAACTTCCTTAACCTAGAGAAAAAAATATCAATATGCAAATACAAGAAGGTTATAGAACATCAAGCCAATTGAATTCAAAGACTACTTCAAAGTCATTTAATAATTAAACTCCCAAATAGCAAGAATAAAGATCTTCAAAGCAGCAAGAGTTAAGAAAGAAATAACGTTCAATTTTATTTCTGGAAGTTTCAAAATACTATAATCTGGTAGCTTCAGGAACTATAGCATACCTATTATTAGATTCTAGTTTCATTGGTTGCGTCTAATTTTTTCCTGCAATTTGTACTAACCCTGCTTATTTCTGTGAATTAACCAGTGATTTCTGGCTGCAGCTCAGAAGAAACAAGAGGGGCAAGTAATGTAAAAATCTAATTCTAGGCACATATTGAAATCAGCTGGCAACCCCATGCATCCAAGTCTTAGCAGGCATGACTATAGTCACCAGCTACATGGGCATGTTGGCAGCCTTGGGATTTTTTGGAACTGTCCTTACCCACTTATTTCATTTTGACATTTCTACTTGTCTTAAAACCCAAGGAGCCTTCCTAACTTTGCTTCATTTTGATCCACTTTTTGATCCATGGCTTCTAAATCTAATAACTTGATTTGTCTTCTTTCACCTTTGAGCCATCAAGCTACAGATGATCCTCAGTGAGGGATACTGTCCTCTCAATATTCAAGAGTCAGCCTTCTACAGGGAACCCCTCGACTACCCATCAGTGGGGCATAACAGAGGTGAAATCCTGCCCCTGTCTCCCTTGGACCTGGATTGATACTGCCTTCACCAACCCACAGAGCCACCCTGCCATGACAGCTAGTGAGGCTAAGACCCACAGAACAACCACCGCTGCCCCTCTGTCAGCAGGAAGCAGTTACAGAAGACTGACCATATATTTTCCTTAAAGAGTTGGGGTCTTGGACTCTTGAGGGGAGAAATGTTACAGTAGGTAGCTAGTCAGACATGAGCAAGGCAGGAGGGGGCCCACCCCCACCAGGAATGTCAAATGACTGTCAGGTGATGGTCAGGCAGTTGTTAAACTGTCTCTTTAAAATAATAATCAGTTGCAGCTGGTGCCAAGGAAAGGCCGTCTCCTAATAGATAGAAAAACCTGAAACTGCTGATCAGCTTTCCAATAAGATATCAGGAGTTGGGCAAATGGACTCAAACAAACACACTAAGAAGTAAAATGGAGGAGTTTAACTGATATAAGACCTTATATGAACACTTGACTGGTAAGAGAAGAATGACTCAAGTGAGCATGCATATAACTTCAATAAACACAAAGTGCATGCAGCTCTTCCCAGGTGCTGGCAGGCCACTATGCATGCAGAGAGCTCAACCCAAGGAAAGAATCAGGGAAGAAGGGATGCAACCCCTGGGAACCATGCCAATGTGTAAAACCTTCAAGTCAATGGTCAAACCATTCACTTGATGTCTCAAGTCACCTGCTTTGCCCTCTTCCAAGTGGACTTTATTCTCTTCTTGCTCTAAACTTTTAAATAAACTTTTACTTCTGCTTTAAAACTTTCCTTGATCTCTCATTCTGGCTTATGACTCTCAGTTGAATTCTTTATTCTGACTAGGCAAGAATTGTGGTTGCTGTAGACCTATATAAATTCACAACAAGTAACACCACCACAAAACAAACAGAAAAAAATAACAAACTGGCAGGAGTAAGTCCTTATCAATAATATCATTGAATGTAAATGAATGAAACTCTCCAATCAAAAGACAAAGAGTGGCTGAATGGATGAAAAAAACAAGACTCATTGATCTGTTGCCTACAAGAAACACACTTTAAAGATGCCTGATTAGAAGCAGGGGCAGTCTGTGACACTCATGGAGAGGAGTAAAAAGGGGCAAGTGAATTCAGCACCTTCAATTGAAATATCCAGGTTCTTGCATTGGGACTGACTAAGCAAACAACTCAACCCACAGAGAATGAAGAAAAGCAGGGCAGAGGGAGGTGATGGCCCACCTGGGAGTAGTGCAGAACCCAAGGAACCCCCACCCTCAGCCAAGGGAAGCAGTAGTTGATAGCACAACCCCAACCAAGAAACCACATTTCTCCCATGGATCTTTGCAAATGATGGATCAGGAGATCCTCTCATGAGCCCAAGCCACCAGGGCCTTGGGTCAATACACAGAGCTGTGTGGTATCTTGGCAGGGCAGCTGCTTGGGCACATACAGAGACCCAGGAGTTTTGCATACTTTGGCCTTGGGATCTCTAGTAAGGCAGAAATCTGTCTTTACATATCCCTAGGAAGGGGGTTGAATCCAGGGAGCCTAGCAGCATCATTTTGCAGGCCCCACTTCCATGGAAACTCACAAGTTAAGACCCACTGGCTTGGCGTTCAGGGCAGCCAATGGCAACAGGCTGGAATCTGTCTGCGATGCATCCAAGTTCCAGGGGGAAGGGCAGCCACCACCTCTGTGGTTTGGTAGACCCAGGTCTTCTAGCATGACAGCTTCAGAGAATACAAAGAGTCCAGCTGAGGAAGGGTCCCCCACAATGCAGCACAGTTACCTGCCAGTTCATGGCCATACTACTTCTTTAAGCAGGACCCCAATCCACCTTTTTTCTCACTGGGCAGGAACTCCTTGCAGGGGCTTCAGCCACTCCAGCCGGGGTTCTATGGATAGCGCTCCAATCTCTCCCAGGGATGGAGCTCCTGAGGGGAGGGGCAGGTGCCATCTCTGTGGTTCAGTCAACCCAGCCATTCCAATCTGCCAGCTTTGGAGGATACAAATGGTCCAGATGAGGAAGGGCTTTCTCCAACAAAGCATGGCAGCTGCCATCTCTGTGGTTGAGTCAACTCAGCCATTCCAGCCTGCCAGCTTTGGAGAATACAAATGGTCCAGAAAAGGAGGGGTTTCCTCCAACGGAGACTGCTTCTTTGGGAAGGTCCCTGATTCTGTTCCTCATGAGTGGGTGAGACCTTCCAACAGGGGTCTCCAACCACCTCCTACAGGTGCATTTGGGCCTGCAGAAGGTCAGTACCCTGCAGGGATGAAGCTTTCAGAGGAAGGAGCTGGCTGCCATCTTTGCTGTTCCATCTTCAATGGTGATACCTCCAGTTATGGAAAAATCCAAGACAACCAGGGTCTGGAGCGGACCCTCAGCAAACCACAGCAGCCCTATAGAAGAGTGGTCTGGCTGTAAATAGAAAAACAAACAAGCAAAAAACAACCACAAAGGCCCCACATAAACCTCATTCAAACCCCAGCAACCTCAAAAATTAAAAAGATGAGAAAGAATGAACTCAAAAGCACTGAAAACTCAAGAAGCCAGAGTGTCTCTTCTCCTCCAAATGACCACAACAGCTCTCCAGCAAGGGCACAGAACTGGGCTGAGGCTCATATGGCTGAATTGACAGAAGTAAGCTTCAGAAGTTGGATAATAACGAACCTCACTGAACTAAAGGAGCATGTTGTAACCCAATGCAAAGAAGTTAAGAATCATGAGAAAACAATACAGGAACTATACCAGAATAGCCAGTTTAGAGAAGAACGTAACTGACCTGATGGAGCTGAAAAATACAACATGAGAACTTCACAATGCAATCACAAGTATCAATAGTAGGATAGATCAAGTGGAGGAAACAAGGAAACAAAAAGCTCGAAGATTATCTTTTTGAAATAAGGCAGACAATAGTACAGATAAAAAAAGTGAATCTAGACCCCTATCTCTTGCCATATGCAAAAATAAAATCAAAATGGGTTAATAACTTAAATCTAAGACCTCAAACTATAAAACTACTACAAGAAATCATTGGGGAAAATCTCCAGGACACTGGTCTGGGCAAACATTTATTGAGCAAAAGCACAGGAAACCTTTTTCAAACATGGACAAATGGGATTACATCCATTTAAAAAGCTTCCACAAAACAAAGAAAACAATCAACAAAGTGAACACACAACCCACAGAATGGGAGAAAATATTTGCAAACTACCCATCTGACAAGAGATTAATCACCTAAACATAAAAGGAGCTCAAGCAACTCTATAGGGAAAAAAATCTAATAATCCTATTTTAAAACAGGCAAAGGATTTCAATAGACACTTCTTAGATGAAGACATACAAATGATAAACAGGCATATGAAAAGGTGCTCAACATCACTCATCTTCAGAGAAATGCAAATCAAAACTACAATGAAATATTGTCTCACTTCAAGTAACATGGCTTATATCCAAAAGACAGGCAACAAATGCTGGCAAGGATGTGGAGAAAAGGGATCCCTAGTACACTGTTGGTGTGAATGTAAACTAGGAGAACAGTTTGGAGGTTCCTCAAGCAACTAAAAATAAAGCTACCATATGATCCAGCAATCTTATTGCTGGATATATACCCAAAATAAAGGAAGTTCATATATTAAAGAGATATCTGCACTCTCATGTTTGTTGCAGCACTATTCACAATAGCTATAATTGGAAGCAACCCAAGTGTCCATGAACAGATTAATGGACAAAGATAATGTGGTACATATGCACAATAGAGTATTATTGAGCCCTAAAAGGGAATGATATCCTGTCATTTGCACCAACATGGATGGAATTGGAGATCATTATGTGAAGTTAAATAAGCCAGGCACATAAAGACAAACATTGTATGTTCTCATGTATTTATGGGATCTAAAAATCAAAACAATTGAACTCATGGAAATAGAGAGTAGAAGGATGGATACCAGAGGCTGGGAAGGGTAGTGGGGAGCTGGAGAGGAACTGGGGGTGGTTAATTGTACATTTTCAAATGACTAAAGGAATGCAATTGGATTGTTTGTAATAAAAGGATAAATGCTTGAAAGGATGGATACCCCATTCTGCATGATGTGCTTATTTCACATTGCATGACTGTATCAAAACATCTTATGTATCCCAGCGTTATATACACCTACTATATACCCACACTAAGTAGAAATTACAAAAAAAAATAAAAACAAAAACTATATATTAGTAGCCACCCGCATGTAAAGGTTATTGAGGAAAGTCACTTGCAGAAAGTAGAAAAACAGCATAGAATGTAGATGGTAGACAACAAAAATTATGTCCCAGTTTATCAGGTCAGGAGATGATTCCAAATGTATACATGTTCAGTTTGATTTTGCCATGAATTTTCAGATCATTAATTAATAGCAATGGTCCTCTGTGTTTTATTTATTTCCCACAATTATCTGTGGTGGAAAGGCAGAATGGCCTACAGCAGATACTGGCTCTTGCTCCCTACCAGCTGCCTGATCTTATGCCAGTCTCTTACATTCCTTGCACCTCAGTTTCCTTATCTGTACAATGGCAATGCCAGTGTTACCTAGCTCATGAAGTTGTTGTGAAGTGTCAATAAAGAAAGACTAGAGCAACTGACATAGGGTAGACACTTAATAGACAGTTATTATCATAACTTATCATTCATCAAGTGCTGCCATCTCAGCTGATTAGTTTCTACTTTGAAACCATAAGGGCTTAAGCAGAGGAACCCTGCTTATGGTCATAAATTATATGTAGTTGCTCACTATGGTAATGCTAATAATAATTCCTATTATGGATATAATGCCTACAATTTATAAGGCACTTTCCCATCTCTTTCTTCATTCTTTCCTCTTATCAGAGGAAAAATAAGGAGGCCTTATTTTTTCCTGTTTTCTCAAAGATAAAGAAGCACACATAACAAAAACATAGAGTCAAACACCAAATGATCACCTTTCTCGGAAATAAAATACTCTTCAAGAATAGTGGAGTCATGCCAATGTTCTACAGCCTTTATATTTGTCTTTCCTGTACTCAGGAAGATCAGAGATCTGATTAATTTATAGGGAATTCCAGTCTCATCTCCACTGGTACTAGTAAGACACTAAGGGTCTTTGCTCCCAACAAACTCAAATTTCTGGACTTTTTAAAAAAATGTCTCCTTTCACCAATATTATATACCATGGTATGTGTCTCAAAACCAGTTCAAAGAAAATAAGTTTCTCTCCTCCCATGTGGTGGCCACTTATTTTATTAAATACAGAGCTTTCAGAACAAAACAGCCCTCTCAAGGGCTTCTGAGAACAGCTTGGATCACCAATAACCTATTTAAAGTCCTTTGCTCACCCAGGCAAACACTTTCAAAACGGAAATGTGAACTTGCACTAGCTTCCAGTTTTCCTTCTACTCTTAAAAGAACATTTTCTTAGGGGAAAATATTTAGTTAAAAATACTTTAAAATTCAATCCTCCAGAATGTTTTATTTTCTAACCTTTTCACCACAATAAGCATTTGCTTGCAGAGAAAAATGTCAAAGAAAAAGTTTGTGACTTACCTGTGCCAGGCTATATTCAGTGTCCAAGGTCCTGATAGCACATCTGAGATCCTCAAAACTGGAAATGGTTCCACATCTCTCTCCAGACATTGTGATAGATTTCTACAAGGTAAGCACTGTAATAGTCTCTGGAGTTGAAGTAGTTAGAATGAGGCTCTCACCATTCTTATTTGTACAACTGGCTCTTTTTGCCTATCATCCTTCTTCCTTCTGCTACATTTAAAATGCAAGTTAAAAATGTAAAAACAATAGGGTTAAGAGACCGGGTCTTAACACTGTTGGAGCAAAATGAAACTCACTCAACTCTTCTTACTAATCCTTAGGAATCCAGGTGTGCTATGACCTTAAGATGTCTGATCTGTTAAGTCTTACTTGACTTGAACCTTCAGTGACAGGTAGCCAGTCTTAGTCAATCCGGCAGGAGTTAGAGTTACTTTAGCCAATAATCAGCAGATTATCCTTAGGGCACGAAATGATAAAAGAAATACAGAAAGCAGCCAAAATTGTGCAGGATTATATCTGTATCCAGCTGCTGTTACCTGTGCAGTTGAACTCCCTGACATTCTGAGTATTACAGTGGGGGAACTATTATAAACCAGATGAGATGGAACTCATTTTTTTTAATGGCTATGACAGTGAAATTCTGAAGCAGAAAGGCATAAATATGTGTAAATGTGTGTGTATGTTCACAGGAAGTGGGAGGGTGGAGCACTTCCCAAGAAATAGAAATTCAAACTGCTGAATTGCACTCCTTTGCAATTAGTTTTTCTGAACACAAGCAGGTGAAGAATTTATCCCTCAGGATCACCATGTTAAATACTGTGCATGGCACCTACAGAGGTCTTTAAACAGTTTTCCAAGTGATACCACTGATGCAAAAGTAGCTTCACAAAAAAGGACAATATTCTTATAATCTGTCTGAGGACCCAGGTATCAGAGTGGAGGGTTCAATTGGTTAGAGAAAAAGTTTAGTTCAGAGAAGTATTGAATTTGTCAATGTGAGAGGCCACTCAGGTAGTCAGAGGAAATTAAAAGGAGAACACAGGTCAGGCATGGTGGCTCACACCTGTAATCCTAGCACTTTGGGAGGCCAAGGCAGGCGGATCACCTGAGGTCAGGAGTTTGAGACCAGCCTGGCCAACATGGTGAAACCCCATCTCTACTAAAAATACAAAAATTAGTCAGGTGTGGTGGTGGGTGCCTGTAGTCCCAGCTACCCGGGAGGCTGAGGCATGAGAATTACTTGAACCCAGGAGGCGGAGGTTGCAGTGGGCTGAAATCATGTCACTGCACTCCAGCCTGGGCAACAGAGTAAAAAAAAAAAAAGACAACAGCATGAGATTCCATCTAAAAATAAATAAATAAATAAGTCTCTGGACTAGGTTTGAGATCGATAGAAGGATTCTGCCCACTCAGAGAGAATGAGTCAATACTGTTTTCTAAAGCTGAACTCAGCATTTGCTCTGTGGTCCTGTGAGTGTCAGCTTTCAAGGTGACCTTTGAGACTTGGGAAATTTTTATTTAAAATTTCAACAATTCACTTAAAACATCAAATTGAGGAACTAGAGGATCATGGTGGATGGGAGGCAGAGCTAGATTGCAGCTCCAGTCAGAGCAGCACAGAGAGGCTTGCATTGTATATTTTAGCTCCAGATCGACTCCAAGAACAAACCAGCAATCACGAGAGGACCCACACACCCTCTAAGGAAAGCAGACTGCTCCCACAGGACCCAGGAGACACCCAAAATACTGTGAGTGCCCCAACAGTGGAATTGAGAAAGGGAGATCCTCCTCAACTAAACACACGCCCCTACTGGAGAAGCTGAAGGTCTGTATGCGGGAGAAGTTTTTGACTTTACCTGGAGCTGAGTCAAGTTAGAGAGCTGAGCAAAATACAGGGGGAAAAGAAGAATCAAAAAGGCCCTGGGAGCTCGCTGGGTCTCCAAGCAGCCTTTTCTTGCCTGGCACCACAGGGATCCATCGGGAGGGTGGCCAGAGGAGCAGGGGGTAAAACTCCACAGGGAGAAGGAATTCTCCAGCTGAACTTTGTAACAATTTGAACAGGGCAGGAAGCCTCCTGGCCAGAACTTGGGGGAGGTTGTGAATCCGGAGTGCAGACTTCACAGGGAGGGGAAGAACTAAAGCCCTTTTCTTTTGCAGCTGGGAGGCAGACGGCCTTGGACATCTTCTCAAGCCCATCTCACCCTGCGACTGGCAACAGACTCGGGGCTGTTGTGGAGGTGCATTGTGTGAAACAGGCCTTTCAGGTTGTGTGGGGGCTGGGTGAGGCCTGCAACTGCTGGCTTTCCCCCAATCCCCTGACAACCTGCATGACTCAGCAGAGGCAGCCATCATCCTCCTAGGTACACGACTCCAGTGACCTAGGACTCTCACCCCCATCCCCCACAGCAGCCACAGCAAGACCCGCCCAAGGAGAGTCTGAGCTCCGACACACCTAGCCCTGCCCACACCCGATGTTCCTTCCCTACCCACCCTAGCAGTGGAAGACAAAGGGCATACAATCTTGGGAGTTCTAGGGCCGTGCCTACCACTGGTCCCTCTCTGCACTACTACAGCTGATGCTTTCTGGAAAGTGCCACCTCCTGGCAGGAGGCCAACCAGCACAAAAGTAGAGCACTAAACCACCAATGCTAAGGACCCTCACGGAGTCCATTGCACCCTCTGCCACCTCCACCAGAACAGGTGCTGGTATCCACGGCTGAGAAACCAATACATTGTTCACATCATAGGACTCAGTGCAGACAATCCCCAGTACCAACCCGGAGCTGAGTAGACCTGCTGGGTGGTTAGACCCAGAAGGGAGACAACAATCACTGCAGTTCGACTCATAGGAAGCCATATCCACAGAAAAAAAGGGGAGAGCATTACATCAAGGTAACACCCCATAGGACAGAAGAATCTGAACAACAACCTTCAGCCCTAGACCTTCCCTCTGACAGAGCCTTCCCAAATGAGAAGGAACCAGAAAATCAGCCCTGGTAATATGACAAAACAAGGCTCTTCAACACCTCCCAAAAATCACACTAGTACAAGTTAAAAAGCAAAATCAAAACAACAACAACAAAAAGTACACAAGCAACAAAGACCATGATGAATGCAACAGTACCTCACATTTCAATACTGATATTGAATGTAAATGTCCTAAATGCTCCACTTAAAAGATACAGAACAGAAGAATGGATAAGAACTCACCAACTAACTATCTGCTGCCTTCAGGAGACTCACCTAACACATAAGGACTCACATAAACTTAAAGTAAAGGGGTGAAAAAAAAGCTAGCAGGAATAGCTATTCTTATATCAGGAAAAACAAACTTTAAAGCAACAGCAGTTAAAAGAGACAAAGAGGGACATTATATAATGGGAAAAGGCCTTGTCCAACAGGAAAATATCACAGTCCCAAACATATATGCACCTAATACTGGAGCCCCCAAATTTATAAAACAATTACTAATAGACCTAAGAAAAGAAATAGATAACAACACAGTAATAGTGGGAAACTTCAATACTCCACTAACAGCACCAGACACCAAGGCAGAAAGTCAATAAAGAAACAATGGATTTAAAGTACACCTTGGAATAAATGAGCTTAACAGATATATACACAACATTTCACCCAACAAAGGCAGAATATACATTCTATTCAACAGTGCATGGAACCTTCTCCAAGATAGACCATATAATAGGCCATAAAGCAAGCCTCAATAAATTTAAGAAAATTGAAATTACATCGAGCACTCTCTCAGACCACAGTAGAATAGAACTGGAAATCAACTCCATAAGGAACCTTCAAAACCATGCAAATACATGGAAATTAAATAATCTGCTCCTGAATGACCATTAAGTCAAAAACAAAACCAAGATGGAAATTAAAAAATTCTTTGAACTAAATGACAATGATGACACAATGTATCAAAACCTCTAGGATATAGCAAAAGCTAAGAGGAAAGTTCATAGCCTTAAATGCCTATATCAAAAAGTCTGAAAGAGCACAAACAATCTAAAGTCACACCTCAAGGAACTAGAGAAACAAAAACAAACCAAACCCAAACCCAGCGGAAGAAGGGAAATAACCAAGATCAAAGCAGAGCTAAAAGAAATTGAAACAAAAAATACAGTACAAAAGATAAATGAAACAAATAGCTGGTTCTCTGAAAAGATAAATAAAATTGATAGATCGTTAGCAAGTTTAACCAAGAAAAGAAGAAAGAAAACCCAAATAACCTCACTAAGAAATGAAACAGGAGCTATTACAACTGATGCCACTGAAATATAAAACATCATTCAAGGTTACTATGAGCACCTTTACACACATAAACTAGAAAACCTAGAAGAGATGGATAAATTCTTGGAAAAACACAACCCTCCTAGCTTAAGTCAGGAAGAATTAGATACCCTCAACAGACCAATAACAAGCAGCAAGATTGAAATGGTAATTAAGACATTACCAACAAAAAAAGTCCAGGACCTGACAAATTCACAGCAGAATTCTACCAGACATTCAAAGAATTGGTACCAATCCTTTTGACACTATTCCACAAGATAGAAAAAGAAGGAACATTCCCTAATTAATTCTATGAAGCAAGTATCACCCTAATGCCAAAACCAGAAAAGGACACAACCAAAAAAGAAAACTGCAGACTGATATCCTTGATGAACACAGATGCTAAAATCCTTAACAAAATACTAGGTAACCAAATCCAATACCATATCAAAAAGATAATCCACCATGATAAAGTGGGTTTCATACAAGGGATGCAGAGATGGTTTAACATACATATGTCAATAAACGTGATTCACCACATAAACAAAAATCACACAATTTTCTCAATAGATGCAGAAAAAGCATTCGACAAAATTCAGCATGTTTATAATTAAAACTATCAGCAAAATTGGCATAGAAGAAACATACATTAATGTAATAAAAGCCATCTATGACAAACCCACAGTCAACATAATACTTAATCAGGAAAAGGTGAAAGCATTCCCTCTGAGAATGGGAACAAGACAAGGATGCCCACTCTCACCATTCCTCTTCAACATAATACTGGAAGTCCTAGCCAGAGCAATCAGACAAGAGAAAGAAATAAAGGGCATCTAAATCAGTAAAGAGGAAGTCAAACTGTCACTGTTTGCTGATGATATGATCATTTACCTTGAAAATCCACATGTACCCTAGAACTTAAAGTATAATAAAAAAATAAATAAAAGAAAAAAAAGAAAAAAAAAGAAAACCCTAAGAACACCTCCAGAAAGCTCCTAGTACTGATCAAAGAACTCAGCAAAATTTAATTAATGTACACAAATCAGTAGCTCTTCTATACACCAACAGCAACCAAGCAGAGAATCAAATCAAGAACTCAACCCCCTTTACAATAGCTGCAAAAA
>NW_012101307.1:177836-191097 GCF_000951045.1 Mandrillus leucophaeus | reverse complement strand
AAAAAAAAAAAAAAAAGTACTTAGGAATATACCTAACAAAGGAGTTGAAATACCTCTACAAGGAAAACTACGAAACACTGCTGAAAGTAATCATAGATGACAGAAACAAATGGAAACACATCCCATGCTCATGGATGGGTAGAATCAATATTGTGAAATGACCATGCTGCCAAAAGCAATCCAGAAATTCAATACAATCTTCATCAAAATATCCCCACCATTCTGCAGAGAATTAGAAAAAATGATTTTAAAATTAATATGGAACAAAAAAAAGAGCCTGCATAGCCAAAGCAAGACTAAGCAAAAAGAACAAATCTGGAGGCATCACACTACTATACTATAGTATAGTAGCATCCAAACTATACTATAGGGCTATACTCACACAAACAGCATGGTACTGATATAAAAATAGGCACATAGACCAATGGAACAGAATAGAGAACCCCAAAATAAACCCTAGTACTTACAGCTAACTGATCTTCAACAAAGTAAACAAAAAACATAAAGTGAGGAAAGGACACCCTTTTCAACAAATGGTGCTGGGATAATTGGCAAGCCACATATAGGAGAATAAAACTGGATCCTCATCTCTCACCTTATACAAAAACCAACTCAAGATTGATTAAGAACTTAACCCTAAGACCTGAAACCATAAAAATTCTGGAAGATAACATTGGAAAACCCCTTCTAGACATTGGCTTACGCAAGGATTTCATGACCAAGAACCCAAAAGCAAATGTAATAGAAACAAAGATAAATAGCTGGGGCATAATTGAACTAAAGAGTTTTGCATGGCAAAAGGAACAGTCAGCAGAGTAAACAGACAACCTACAGAGTGGGAGAAAATGTTCACATCTGACAAAGGACTAATATCCAGAATCTACAACAAACTTAAATCAGTAAGAAAAAAATTCAAACAATTCCATTAAAAAGTAGACTAAGGACATGAACAGACAATTCTCAAAAGGACATATACAATTGACCAACAAACATATGAAAAAATGCTCAACGTCACTAATGATCAAGGAAATGCAAATCAAAACCACAATGTGATACCACCTTAGTCCTGCAAGAATGGCCATAATCAAATAATTAGGAAACAGTGGATGTTGGCATGGATGTGGAGAAAAAGGAACTCTTCTACACTGCTGGTGGGAATGTAAACTAGTACAACCACTATGGAAAACAGTGTGGAGATTTCTTAAAGAACTAAAAGTAGAACTACCATTTGATCTAGCAATCCCACTTCTGGGTATCTACCCAGAGGAAAAGAAGTCATTATTCGAAAAAGACACTTGCACATGCATGTTTATAGCAGCACAATTCACAAGTGCAAAATTGTGGAACCAACCCAAATGCCCATCAATCAATGAGTGGATAAAGAAACTGTGATATATATATATGTGTGTGTGTGTGTATATGATGGAATACTACTCAGCCATAAAAAGCAATGAATTAATCACATTCGCAGCAACCTGTATGGGATTGTAGATTATTATGCTAAGTGAAGTAACTCAGGAATGGAAAACCAAACATCGTATTTTCTCACTTACAAGTGGGAGCTAAGTCATGATGATGCAAAGGCATAAGAATGATACAATGGACTTTGGGTACTCAGGGGAAAGGGTGGAAGGATGGTGAGGAATAAAAGACTACAAATATGATGCAGTGTATACTGCTCTAGTGATGGGTGTACCAAAATCTCAGAAATCACCACTAAATAATTTATTCATGTAAGTTAGTATCACCCATTCCCCAAAAACTTCTGGAAATAAAAAATTTTTAAAATGAATTCACAAATATTTTGTTTTATGTTTAAATAATAATAATTATATATAGTTCTGTAAAATGGATGCCCACAATGATAAACAAAACTTGGGTATTAAAAAATTAAAAAATAGAATAATAAATAAAACCACTTTTTGAGGTATCATTGGTGTATAGAAATGTGTACATACGTGTTCGGGGATAAGCACACACCTTTAAAACCATTACCACCATCAAAACCATAAACATGTCTATCACCTCTCCATGTTTTCATTCACCCCTATTATTATTATTATTACCATCATCATCATTAGTTTTGTGGTAACAACACTTAACATAAGGTCTGCCTTCTTAAGGAATTTTCAATATATAATACAGTGTTGTTAGTTGTAGGTACTATGCTATATAGTAGATCTCCAGAACTTATATATCTTCCGTAATTGAAACTTCCTAACCTTTAACCATAACCCACCATTTTCTTCTCCACTAAGCCCATGCAGCCACTTTTCTACTCTCTACTTCTGTGAGTTTGACTATTTTAGATTCCATATATAAGAGACATCACACAGTATTTATCTTTGCATGACTGGCTTATTTCACTTAGCATAATTCTCTCCAGGCCCATCCATGTTATCATAAACATCAGGATTTTCATCTTTAAAGCCTGAATGATATTCCATTGTGTGTATACTACATTTATTTTATCCATTCATCTATAGATGGAAATTTAAATTGTTTCCACATCTTGGCTATTGTGAATAGTGAATAATGCTGCAATGATCAGTTGAGTGCAGACATCTCTTTGAGATTCTGATTTTAGTTTTTGCGTATATACCAAGAAGTGGACTTGCTAGATCATATGGTAGTTATGTTTTTAATTTTTAAATTAATATTTTTTCTGCTCAAAAAATCATAATTATATATATTTATGAGGTACAATATGATGTCTTGAGATATGTAGAAAATGCAGAATGATTACATCAAGCTACTTAACATATCAATCACTTCCCTTACCTGTCAGTTTTTATGGCGAGACATTTGAAATGTATCTTAACTATTTTTAATTATACAATACACTGTTATTGACTATAGTCATCCTGCTGTGCAATTGATCTTATAACATTCCTATCTGAAATTTTGTACTCTTTTTAATTTTTGAGGAACCAACATACTGTTTTCCACAATAGCTGTACCACTTTACATTCCCAACAGTGTACCAGGGTTCCTTTTCTCCACATCCTCATCATTTTATTTCTTGTCTTTTTGATAATAACCATCCTTAAAGATGTGAATTGATATTTCATTATGGTTTTAAGTTGCATTTTCCCAACAATTATTAATGTTGAGCACCTTTTCTTATACCTGTTGGCCATTTGCATATCTTATTCTGTGACATGACTATTTGGATTCTATGCCAATTTGTAAGTTGGTTTACTTGTTACTTACATTTTTGCTATTGAGTTGATTTCCTTATATATTGTGGATACTAATTCCTTATCTGATCTATGGTTTGCAAATATTTTGTCTCATTCTGCAGGTTGTTTCTTTATTCTGTTGTTTCCTTTGCTGTGCAAAAGATTTTTAGTCTGAGGGAGTCCCACTTGACTATATTTGCTATTATTGTCTCTGCTTTTGGTGTCATATCCAAAAACTCATTGCCAAGATCAATGTCAAGGAGATTTTTCCTATGTTTTCTTCTAGAAATTTTATGGTTGAGTCATATATTTAAGCCTTCAGTCCACGTTTAGTTGATCTTTGTATATGGTGTAAGACAGAGGTCCAATTTTATACTTTTGCATGTGGATATTCACTTTTCCCAACAACATGTATTGATGAGACTATCATTTCCCCATTGTGTATTCTGGCAATTGTCAAATATTGATTAACCATATATGTGTGGGTTTATTTCTTGTCTCTCTATCCTGTTCCATTGGTCTATGTGTCTGTTTTTATGCCAGTACCATACTGTTTTGTTTACTATAGCTGTGTAATACAATTTGAAATCAGATATAATTGTCTCCAGCTTTGATTTTTCTTGCTCATGATTGCTCTATGTGGAATATTTTGTGATTCAATTTGAATTTGCTTTAAATATTCAACATGGTACTGTACCAGAGTTTGAACATGGTTGTTCACACTCACTTTTCAGGAGCATGGATCTGAAGTTCTAAGTCATAAAATATGATGCGCTCACATTCACAAAGCCCAATATCTGTATATTCAGTCAACACACACTTTGCGAATGTCTACTAAATGGCAGGCACTGTTCTATGCAAGAGAAATATAGCATTTAAAAAGACATAAATCTTTGTTCTCAAAAGCTTATATTTTAATAGTTGGGGGAGAAAGACAATAAAAATAGGTAAAGATGTAATATATGAAATGATTATAAGTTCTACGAAGAAAAATAAAACATTAAGATAATAGAGAAGGATAGTAAGATATAAATGTTTGATATAGAATGATCAATATTGAGAATGTTACAAGGGGTCAGACCACAGAAGGTCTGTGGGCCATGGTGGGGACTCTGGTGTTTACTGTGAGTAAAGGGGAAAGCTGTCAGAGACTTTTGAGCAGAATAGCAACACAAACTGAGATTTTAATACAGTCACTCTGGTTAATACAGTCACTCTGATTTTAATACAGACACTCTGGTGTCACCTAAACCTGTGTTACAATGTAGGGGCCCAAAGGAAAACTGCAGATACTACAGTTGAGAGGTCATTGCAGTAATACAGGTGAACAATGATGGTTTGTACTGTAATTGAACTCTCCATAATAATTTTTAAATAACTGAAACAGTATAACTGGATTGTTTATAACACAAAGGATAAATGCTTGAGGAATGTGTAACCTACACATAGCATACCTGTATCAAAACATCTAATGTATCCCATAAAAATATATACGACTATTATGTACCCACAAAAATTAAAATTAAAGATTAAAAAACTTGTGTGGTTTGGATGTTACCCAGAATAGGGATATTCCTTTTCTCTAATGGATAATTGCAGCTGGTAAATGTTTCATTATCCATAAACATACTTTTTTTTTTTTAACCTATTAGTAAGTCTTGGTTTTTCTTTGCATTGTTAAAGTGGGAAAAGTTGCTGGGAAAAAAAGTTCCTGTTGCCAAAGTAAGCTACAAATTGGCAATATTTATAACATCCAGCCTTATCTCAGAAACAAGCTCTTCTTCAAGGCTCTCTCTTGTATGAAGACAATGTTAATGAGCTCCATTTCTTTGCAGTGTCACTTAAACCTGTATAAAGCCTCTCAGATTTATGATTGCTTTAAAGAGAAATAATACCACAGAATTGAAGGAACATAAGAACACCTGCATTCAAATGCTCTGACATTCACTAGGTGTGTAAACTTGGCCAAATTACTTAAATTTTCTGAGCTTCGGTTCTCTCATCTGTAAAATGGGGTTAATATGCATAGTTTTGTTTTTCCCTAGGGACTATTCTAACTTGCTTATTTAGATGTGTATAACACTTAACTTAGTACCTAGTACACAGTACTTAACATGCTCCCCAATAAAGCACTTATTCCCTCTACTCCACAAAATCTGTCCCCTCCATCACTGTCATTTCAGTGAACCATAATCCACCCAGAAACTCAAATTAAAAATTCAGCAAAATCTACTTTTAAAATATATTTAAAAACTCATTATTTTCTCCATCTCCACTTCCTTCATTCTTCCTACATTTGTCCAGACTACCATCAGCTCTTACCTGAGTAGCTACAACAGTTTCTTCTTTTGTATCTCTGCTTCCACCTTTACTTCCCTTCAATTCAGCATCTGGAATACTGCTTTGAAAACATGAACCAGATGATACCTTTTCACTACTTAGAACAATCCAGAGGCTTCCATAACACTCAGAATAAGAGCTATCATTTTTAAAAAATTATTATTATTATTATACTTTAAGTTCTAGGGTACGTGTGCATAAAGTGCAGGTTTGTTACATATGTATACTTGTGCCATGTTGGTGTGCTGCACCCATCAACTCGTCAGCACCCATCAACTCATCATTTATATCAGGTATAACTCCCAATGCAATAAAGTAACCTACAAAGCCCCATTTCGTATGGTCTCATCCTAGTTTTCTGACTTCAACTCCTAACTCTTTTGCTGTCACCCATTACACTCCAGTTAAATTGCTCTTCTTTCTATTCTTTGAACACAAAGATGGTTGCTCACTTAGGGTTCTTGTACTGGTGTTCCTGCTGTCTGGAGTGTTATCTCCCAGATGTTTGCAATTCACATTTCTTCATTTTTTTAAGCCTCAGTTTAAATGTCCTTGCCTTAGAAAGGCCTTCTCTTATCACACTGTCTCAAGTAGCTTGCTCCTCCCATCATTCTTTAACCTATTTCCCTTCTTTATTTTGTATTAGTTATTGCTCTCTGAAATATTCCCATTTGTTCATATGTTTTTCTTTTGTTTATTTTCTACTTCCCACATAGAATTTAAGCTTTTATTAGTCAGGGTTCTTCAGAAAGGCAGAACCAATAGAATAGACAGATAGATAGATAAAAGAGTATTTTCTAAACTTTTACTTTAGGTTCAGGGGTACATGTGAAGGTTTGTTACATAGGTAAACTCATGTCATAGGGGTTTGTTGTACAGATGATTTCATCACCCAGATATTAACCCCAGTACCCAATAGTTATATTTTTTACTCCTCTCCCTTCTCCCACCCTCCACCTTCAAGTAGACCCCAGTGTCTCTTGATTGCTTGTGTTCATGAGTTTTCATCATTTAGCTCCCACTTATAAGTGAGAACATGTAATGCTTGGTTTCCTCTTCCTGCATCAGTTTGCTAAGGATAATGGCTTCCAGATCCATTAATGTTCCCACAAAATACATAATCTCATTCTTTTATATGGCTGCGTTGTATTTCATGATATTTATGTACCACATTTTTTATCCAATCTGTCATTTATGAGCATTTAAGTTGATTCCATGTCTTTGCTATTGTGAATGGTGCTGCAACAAACATTCATGTAAATGTATTTTTATAATAGAATCATTTACATTCCTTTGGGTTCACACCCAGTAATGGGATAGCTAGGTGGAATGGTAGTTCTGTTTTTAGGTCTCTGAGGGATTATCACATTGTCTTCCACAGTGGTTGAACAAACTTACGTTCCTACCAAGAGTGTATCAGTGTTCCCTTTTCTCTGCAACCTTGCCAACATTTGTTTTTTGACTTTTTAATAATAGCCATTCTGACTGGTGTGAGATGGTATCTCATTGTGGTTTTGATTTACATTTCTCTAGTGATCATTGATAATGAGCTTTTTTTCATATGCTTGTTGGCCTCTTGTATGTCTTCTTTTGAGAAGTGTCTGTTCATGTCCTTTGCCCAATTTTTAATGGGGTTGTTAGTTTTTCTCTTGTAAATTTAAATTCCTTATAGATGCTGAATATTAGACCTTTGTCAGATGCATGGTTTGCAAATATTTTTCCCATTCTGTAGGTTGTCTGTATGCTGTGTTGATAGTTTCTTTTGCTGCGTAGAATCTCTTTACTTCTTCTTTAGATCCCACTTGTTAATATTTGCTTGTGTTGCAATTGTTTTTGGTATAATTGTCATGAAATCTTGGTCTGTTCCTATCTAGAGGATGGTATTGCCTAAGTTGTTTTCCAGGGTTTTTGTAATATGGGGCTTTACATTTAAGTCTTTAATCCGTCTTCAGTTGATTTTTGTATATGGTGTAGGAAGAGGTCCAGCTTAAGTCTTCTGGATGTGGAGGTAGCTGGCAAGATGGCCAAATAGAAACAGCTCCAGTCTGCAGCTCCCAGCGAGATCAAGGCAGAAGGTGGGTGATTTCTGCATCTCCAACTGAGGTACCCTGCTCATCTCATTGGAACTGGTGAGACAGTGGGTGCAGCCCATGGAGGGCAAACCGAAGCAGGATGGGCTTGTCTCACCTGGGAAGCACAAGGAGTCAGGGAACTTCCTCCCCTAGCCAAGGGAAGCTGTGAGGAACTGTGCCGTGAGGAACAGCGCACTCTGGCCCAGATCCTACACTTTTCCCTTGGTGTTCGCAACCCATAGACAAGGAGATTCCCACAAGTGCCTATGCCACCAGGGCCCTGGGTTTCAAGCACAAAACCTGGGCAGCTGTTTGGGTAGACACCAAGCTAGCTGCAGGAGTCTTTTTTCTTACCCCAGTGGCACCTGGAATGCCAGCAAGACAGAACCATTCACTCCCCTAGAAAGGGAACTGAGGCCAGGGAGCCAAGTGGTCTAGCTCATTGGACCCCATCCCCACCAAGGCCAGCAAACTAAGATCCACTGGCTTGAAATTCCTGCTGCCAGCACGGCAGACTGAAGTCGTCCTGGGATGCTAGATCTTAGGGGGCGTAGGGGGGAAGGGGCATCTGCCATTGCTGAGACTTGAGTAGGTGGTTTCACCCTCACAGTGTAAACAAAGCTGCTGAAAAGTTTGAACTGGGCAGAGCCCACCACAGCTCAGCAAAGCTGCTGTAGCCACACTGCCTCTAGATTCCTCCTCTCTGGGCAGGGGACCTCAGAAAAACAGGCAGCAGCCTCCCTCAGGGACTTATAGATAAAACCCCCATCTTCCTGAAACAGAGCACCTGGGGGAAAAGGTGGCTGTGGGCACAGCTGTAGCAGATTTAGACGTCCCTGCCTGATGGCTCTGAAGAGAGCAGTGGATCTCCCAGCACAGCGTTTGAGCTCTGCTAAGAAACAGACTGCCTCCTCAGGTAGGTCTCTGACGCTTATGCCTCCTGACTGGGAGATACTTCTCAGCAGGGTTAGACAGATACCTCATACAGGAGACCTCTGGCTGCCATCTGGCAGGTGCCCCTCTGAGAGGACACTTCCAGAGGAAGGAACAGACAGCAATCTTTGTTGTTATGCAGCCTCCACTTGTGATACCCAGGCAAACAGGGTCTGGAGTGGACCACCAGCAAACTCCAGCAGACCTGCAGTAGAGGGGCCTGACTGTTAGAAGGAAAGCTAACAAACAGAAAGGAATAGTATCAACAGCAACAAAAAGGATGTCCTCTCAGAAACACCGTAAGAAGATCACCGACATCAGAGATCAAAGGTAGATAAATCCAGGAAGATGAGAAAAAAAAAAAAAAACAGCACAAAAAGGCTGAAAATTCCAAAAACCAGAATGCTTGTTTCTCCAAATGATCACAACTCCACTCCAGGAAAGGAACAAAACTGGATGGAGAATGAGTTTGATGAATTGACAGAAGTAGCCTTCAGAAGGTGGGTAATAACAAACTCCTCCAAGCTAAAGGAGCATGCTCTAACCCAATGCGAGGAAGCTAAGAACCTTGAAACAAGGCTAGAGGAATTGCTAACTAGAAAACCAGTTTAGAGAAGAACATAAATTACCAGATGGAGCTGAAAAACACAGCACGAGAACTTCATGAAGCACACAAAAATTATCAATAGCCGAATTGATCAAGTAGAATAAAGGATAGCAGAGATTGAAGATTAACTTAACTAAATAAAGCGTGAAGACAAGATTAGAGAAAAAAGAATAAAAAGGAATGAACAAAACCTCCAGGAAATATGGGAATATGTGAAAAGACCAAACTTACGTTTGATTGGTGTACCTCAAAGTGACAGGGAGAATGGAACCAAGTTAGAAAACACTCTACAGGATATTATCCAGAACTTCCGCAACCTAGAAAGACAGGCTAACATTAAAATTCAGGAAATACAGAGAAGACCACAAAGATATTCCTCGAGAAGAGCAACCCAAAGACACATAGTTGTGAGATTCACCAAGGTTGAAATGAAGGAAAAAATGTTAAGGGCAGACAGAGAGAAAGGTTAGGTTACCCACAAAGGGAAGCCCATCAGACTAACAGTGGATCTCTCTGCAGAAGAGAGTTGGGCCAATATTCAACATTCTTAAAGGAAAGATTTTTTCAATCCATAATTTCATATCGAGACAAACTAAGCTTCATAAGTGAAGGAGACATAAAACCCTTTACAGGAAAAATCCTTTACAGGTAAAGCTCTGCCTACAAGAGCTCTTCAAGGAAGCACTAAGCACAGAAAGAAGAAACTGTTATCTGCCACTGCAAAAACATACCAAATTGTAAAGACCATCAACACTATGAAGAAACTGCATCAACTAATGGGCAAAATAACCAGCTGGCATCACAATGACAGGATCAAACTCACACATAATAACGTTAACCTCAAATGTAAACAGGCTAAATGCCCCAATTAAAAGACACAGTCTGGCAAGCTAGATAGAATAAAGACCCATCAGTGTGCTGTATTCAGGAGACCAATTTCACATGCCTAGACACACACGGGCTCAAAATAAAGGGATGGAGAAATGTTTACCAAGCAAATGGAAAGCAAAAAAAAAAAAAAAAAAACCAGGGGTTGCAATCCTAGTCTCTGATAAAACAGACTTGAAACCAGCAAAGATCAAAAGAGACCAAGAAGGACATTACATAATGGTAAAGGGATTAATGCAAGAAGAACAACTAACTATTCTAAATATATATTCACCCAATATAGGAGCACCCAGATTCACAAAGCAAGTTATTAGAGACCTAGAAAGAGACTTAGACTCCCACACAATAATAGTGGGAGACTTTAGCACCCCACTGTAAATATTAGACAGATAAATGAGACACAAAATTAACAAGGATATTCAGGCCTTGAACCCAGCTCTGGGCTAAGCGGACCTAATAGACATCTACAGAACTCTCCACTCCAAATGAACAGAATATACATTCTTCTCAGCACCACATCACACTTATTCTAAAACTGACCACATAGTTGGAAGTAAAACACTCCTCAGCAAATGTAAAAGAACAAAAATCATAACAAAGAGTCTCTCAGACAACAGTACAATCAAATTACAACTCAAGATTAAGAAACTCACTCAAAACCACACAACTACAAGGAAACTGAGCAACTTGCTCCTGAATGACTACTGGGTAAATACAGAAATTAAGGAAGAAAAAAATAAGTTCTTTGAAACCAATGAGAACAAAGATACAACGTACCAGAATCTCTGGGACATATTTAAAGCCGTGTGTAGAGGATAATTTGTAGCACTAAATGCCCACAAGAGAAAACCAAAAAGACCTAAATATGACACCCTAATATCACAATGAAAAGAACTGGAGAAGCAAGAGCAAACAAATTCAAAAGCTGGCAAAAGACAAGAAATATCTAAGATCAGAGCAGAACTGAAGGAGATAGAGACACGAAAAGCACCTCAAAAATAATCAATGAATCCAGGAGTTGGTTTTATGAAAAGATTAAAAAAAAAAAAATAGACCGTGAGCCAGACTAATAAAGAAAAAAAAGAAGAGACTCAAATAGACACAATAAAAAATAATAAAGGGAATATCACCACTGATCTCACAGAAACACTAACTACCATCAGAGAATAATATAAACACCTGTACGCCAAAAAAAAAAAAAAAAAAACTAGAAAATCTAGAAGAAATGGATAAGTCCCTGGACACATACATCCTCCCAAGACTAAACCAGGAAGAAGTTTAATCCCTGAAAAGACCGATAACAAGTTCTGAAATTGAGGCAATAATTAATAGCCTATCAACCAAAAAATGTTCAGGAGCAGATGGATTCACAGCCTAATTCTACCAGAGGTGCAAAGAGAAGCTGGTACCATTCCTTCCGAAAATATTCCAATCAATAGAAAAAGACAGAATCCTCTGTAACACATTTTATGAGGCTAGCATCATCCTGATACCAAAGTCTGGCAGAGACACAACAAAAAAAAAGAGAATTTTATACCAATATCCCTGATGAACACCGATGCGAAAATCCTCAATAAAATACTGGCAAACCCAATGCAGCAGCACATCAAAAAGCTTATCCAACACAAACAAGTCGGCTTCATCCCTGGGATTCAAGGCTTGTTCAATATATGCAAATCAATCAATGTAATCCATCACATAAACAGAACCAAAGACAAAAACCACATGATTTTCTCAATAGATGGAGAAAATGCTTTTGACAAAATTCAACAGCCTTCATGCAAAAACTATCAATAAACTGGGTATTGAGGGACGTGTCTCAAAATAATAAGAGCTATTTATGACAGACCCACAGCCAGTATCATACCGAGTGGGCAAAAACTGGAAGCATTCATTCCCTTTGAAAGCTGGCACAAGACAGGGATGCCCTCTCTTTCCACTCTTATTCAACACAGTGTTGGAAGTTCTGGCCAGGGCAATCAGGCAGGAGAAAGAAATAAAGGGCATTCAAGTAGGAAAAGAGGAAGTCAAATTGTCCCTGTTTGCAGATAACATGATTGTATATTTAGAAAATCACATCATCTCAGCCCAAAATCTTCTTAAGCTGATAAGCAATTTCAGCAAAGTCTCAGGATACAAAATCAATGTGCAAAAATCACAAGCATTCTTATACACCAATAACAGACAAACAGAGAGCCAAATCATGAGTGAACTCCCTTTCACAATTCCTTCAAAGAGAATAAAATACCTAGGAATCCAACTTACTAGGGGTGTAAAGGACCTTTTCAAGGAGAACTACAAACCACTGCTCAATGAAATAAGAGAGGACATAAACAAATGGAAGAACATTCCATGCTCATGGATAGGAAGAATCAATATTGTGAAATTTTATAATTTCACAATATTGATTTATAGATTCAATGCCATCCCCATCAAGCTACCAATGACTTTCTTCACAGAATTGGAAAAAACTGCTTTAAAGTTCATATGGAACCAAAAAAGAGCCCGTGTTGCCAAGACAATCCTAAGCCAAATGAACAAAGCCGGAGGCATCACACTACCTGACTTCAAACTATACTACAAGGCTACAGTAACCAAAACAGCATGGTACTGGTACCAAAACAGAGATATAGACCAATGGAACAGAACAGAGCCCTCAGAAATAATACCACACATCTACAGCCATCTGATCTTTGACAAACCTGACAAAAACAAGAAATGGGGAAAGGATTCCCTATTTAATAAATGGTGCTGAGAAAACTGAGTAGCCATATGACTAGCCATGTGTAGAAAGCTGAAACTGGATCCCTTCCTTACACCTTATACAAAAATTAATTCAAGATGGATTAAAGGGTTAAATGTAAGACCTGAAAGCATAAAAACCCTAGAAGAAAATCTAGGCAATACCATTTAGGACATAGGCATGGGAAAAGATTTCATGACTAAAATACCAAAAACAATGGCAACGAAAGAAAAAATAGGCAAATGGGATGTAATTAAACTAAAGAGCTTCTGCAAAGTGAAAGAAACTATCATCAGAACAGGCAACCTATAAAATGGGAGAAAATTTTTGCAATCTACCCATCTGACAAGGGGCTAATATCCAGAATCTACAAGCAACTTTAACAAATGTACAAGAAAAAAACAAACAGACCCCTCAAAAAGTGGGCAAAGGATATGAACAGGCACTCCTCAAAAGAAGACATTTATGCAGCCAACAGACACATGAAAAAATGCTC
>NW_012101307.1:176823-177486 GCF_000951045.1 Mandrillus leucophaeus | reverse complement strand
TTCCTCAAGGATCTAGAACTAGAAATATCATTTGACCCAGCCATCCCATTACTGGGTATATACCCAAAGGATTATAAATCATGCTGCTGTAAAGATGCATACACACGTATGTTTATTGTGCCACTATTCACAATAGCAAATACTTGGAACCAACACAAATGTCCAAATGATAGACTGAATTAAGAAAATGTGGCACATATACACCATGAAATACTATGCAGCCATAAAAATGGATGAGTTCATGTCCTTTTTCGGGACATAGATACAGCTAGAAACCATCATTCTGAGCAAACTATGGCAAGGACAGAAAACCAAACACTGTATGTTCTCACTCATAGGTGGGAATTGAACAATGAGGACAGTTGGAGACAGGGTGGGGAACATCATACACTGGGGTCTGTCATGGGGTGGGGAGATGGGGGAGGGATAGCATTAGGAGATATACCTAATGTTAATGATAAGTTAATGGGTGCAGCACACCAACATGGCACATGTATACATACATAACAAACCTGCATGTTGTGCATATGTACCCTAGAACTTAAAGGATAATAAATACATACATACATACATACATAAAAAAAGCCAGGAAACAACAGATGCTGGAGAGGATGTGGAGAAACAGGAATGCTTTTACACTGTTGGTGGGAGTGTAAATTAGTT
>NW_012101307.1:156294-176395 GCF_000951045.1 Mandrillus leucophaeus | reverse complement strand
GGATGAGTTCATGTCCTTTGCAGGGACATGGATGAAGCTAGAAACCATCATTCTCAGCAAACTATCACAAGGACAGAAAAGCAAACACCACATGTTCTCACTCATAGGTGGGAATTGAACAATGAGAACACTTGGACACAGGGTGAAGAACATCATACACTGGGGCCTGCTGGGGGGAGGGGGGCTAGGGGAGGGATAGCATTAGTAGAAATACCTAATGTAAATGACGAGTTGATGGGTGCAGCAAACCAACATGGCACATGTATACCTGTGTAACAAACCTGCACATTGTGCACATGTACCCTAGAACTTACAGTATAGTAAAAAAAAAAAAAAAAGAAAAAAAATGTGGCACATATACACCATGGAATACTACACAGCCATTAAAAAGGATGAGTTCATACTCTTTGCAAGGACATGGATGAACCTGGAAACCATCATTCTTGGCAAACTATCACAAGGACAGACAACCAAACACCACATGTTCCCATCATAGGGGGGAGTTGAACAATGAGAACACATGGACACAGGGCAGGGAACATCACACACAGGGGCCTGTCGGAGGAAGGGGGGCTGGGGGAAGGATAGCATTAGTAGAAATACCTAATGTAAATGTCAAGTTGATGGGTGCAGCAAATCAACATGACACATGTATACCTATGTAACAAATCTGCATGTTGTGCGTATGTACCCTAGAACTTAAAGTATAATAGAAAGAAAGAAAGAAAGAAAGAAAGAAAGAAAGAAAGAAAGAAAGAAAGAAAGAAAGAAAGAAAGAAAGAAAGAAAGAAATCTCCACATTGTTTTCCATAGTGGTTGTACTAGTTTACATTCCCACCAGCAGTGTAGAAGAGTTCCTTTTTCACCACATCCACACCAACATCCAGTGTTTTCTGATTTTTTTATTATGGCCATTCTTGCTGGACTAAGGTGGTATCGTACTGTGGTTTTGATTTGCAATTTCTCAATCATTATGGATGTTGAACATTTTTTCATATATTTGTTAGCCAATTGTATATATTCCTCTGAGAATTTTCTGTTTATGTCCTTAGCCCAGTTTTTGATGGAATTTTTTTTCTCACAGATTTGTTTGAGTTCATTGTATCTCAGTCCTTTGCCAGATGTATAGATTGTGAAGATTTTCTCCTACTCTGTGAGTTGTCTGTTGACTCTGCTGACTATTCCTTTAGCCACACAAAAACTCTTTAGTTTAATTAAGTCCCAACGGCTTATCTTTGTTTTTATTGCGTTTGCTTTGGGGTTCTTGGTCATGAAATCCTTGCCTCAGTGAATGCCTAGAAGGGTTTTTCCAATGTTATCTTCTAGAATTTTTATAGTTTCAGGACTTAGATTTAAGTCCTTAATCCATCTTGAGCTGCTTTTTGTATACAGTGAGAGATGAGGATCCAGTTTCATTCTCCTACATGTGGCTAGCCAATTATCTCAGCACCATTTGTAGAAACGGTTGTCTTTTCCCGACTTTATGTTTTTGTTTGCTTCATCAAATATGAAGCTGTAAATATTTGGGTTTGTTTCTGGGTTCTCTATTTTGTTCCATTGGTCTATGTGCCTATTTTTATACCAGTACCACACTGTTTTGGTGACTATGGCCTTATAGTGTAGTTTGAAATCAGGTAGTGTGATGTCTCCAGATTTGTTCTTTTTGCTTAGTCTTGATTTGACTATGTGGGCTCTTATTTTGGTTCCATATGAATTTTAGAAATGTTTTTTTCTAATTCTGTGAAGAATGATGGTGGTATTTTGATGGGAATTGCATTGAATTTGTAGATTGCTTTTGGTAGTTTGGTCATTTTCACAATATTCATTCTACTCTTCCATGAGCATGGGATGTGCTTCCATTTGTTTCTGTCATCTATGACTTCTTTCAGTAGGGTTTTGTAGTTTTCCTTGTAGAGGTCTTTTACCTCCTTAGTTAAGTATATTCCTATTTTTTTGTTTGTTTGTTTTTGTTTGTTTTGTTTTGTTTTGTTTTTGCAGCTATTGTAAAAGGGGTTGAGTTCTTGATTTGATTCTCTGCTTGATTGCCGTTGGGGTATAGAAGAGCTACTGATTTGTGTGCATTAATCTTTCATCAGGAAACTTTGCTGAATTCTTTGATCAGTTCTAAAAGCTTTCTGGAGGAGTCTTTAGGTTTTTCAAGGTAAAGGATCAGATTATCAGCAAACAGTGACAGTTTGACTTCCTCTTTACTTATTTGGATTCCCTTTATTTCTTTCTCTTGTCTGATTGCTCTGGCTAGGAGTTCCAGTACTAAGTTGAAGAGGAATGGTGATAGTGGGCATCCTTGTCTTGTTCCTGTTCTCAGAGGAAATGCTTTCACCTTTTCCCGATTAAGTATTATGTTGACTGTGGGTTTGTCATAGATGGTTTTTATTACATTGACGTATATCCCTTGTATGCTGATTTTGCAGAGAGTTTTAATCACAATGAAATGTCGGATTTTGTTGAATGCTTTTTCTGCATCTATTGAGATAATCATGTGATTTTGTTTTTAATTCTGTTTTATCACATTTATTGACTTGTGTATGTTAAACCATCCCTGCATCCCCGGTTTGAAACCCACTTGATCATGGCGGATTATCTTTTTAATATATTGTTGGGTTCAGTTAGCTAGGATTTTGTTAAGGATTTTAACATCTATGTTCATCAAGGATATCGGTGTGCAGTTTTGTTTTGTTTTGATTTGGTTTTTGTTTTTGTTGTTTGGTTTGTTGTTTTGTTATGTTCTTTCCTAGTTTTGATATTAGGGTAATGCTGGCTTCATAGAATGGATTTGGGAGGGTGTCTTCTTTCTCTTTCTTGTGGAATAGTGTCAAAGGTTGGTATCAATACTTCTTTGAATGTCTGGTAGAATTCTGCCATGAATCTGTCTGGTCCTGGACATTTTTTTGTTGGTAATTTCTTAATTACCATTTCAATCTCTCTGCCTGTATTGGTCTGTTCAGGGTATTTAATTCTTGCTGATTTAAACTAGCAAGATTGTATTTTTCCAGGAATGTATCCATCCCTTCTAGGTTTTCTTGTTTATGTGCATAAAGGTTTTCATAGTAGCCTTGAATGATCTTTTGTATTTCAGTAGTCTCAACTGTAATATCTCCTGTTTTGTTTTTTAGTGAAGTTATTTTTATTTTCTCTCTTCTTTTCTTGGTTAATCTTGCTAATGGCCTATCAATTATATTTATTTTTTCAAAGAACCAGCTTTTTGCTTCATTTATCTTTTGTATTTTCTTTGTTTCAATTTCATTTAGTTCTGCTGTGATTTTGGTTATTTTCTTTCTTCTCCCTGGATTGGGTTTGGTTTGTTCTTGTTTCTCTACTTCCTTGAGGTGTGACCTATAATGTCAGTTTTTGCTTTTTCAGTCTTTTTGATGTAGGCATTTAGGGCTATGAAGTTTCTTTTTAACACCACCTTTGCTGTATCCCAGAGGTTTTGGTAGGTTTTGTCATTATCGTCGTTCAGTTCAAATAATTTTTCAATTTCCATCTTGACTTTGTTTTTGACCCAATGCTCATTCAGGAGCAGATTATTTAATTTATGTATTTGCATGGTTTTAAGGTTTCTTTTGTAGCTGATTTCCAAATTTATTCCACTGTGGTCTCAGAGAGTGCTTGATATAATTTCAATTTTCTTAAATGTATTGAGACTTGTTTTATGGCTTATCATATGGTCTATCTTGGATAAAGTTCCATGTGCTCTTGAATAGAATGTGTATTCTGCAGTTGTTGGATAAAATGTTCTGTATATATCTGTTAAGTCCATTTGTTCCAAGGTATTGTTCAAATCCGTTGTTTCTTTGTTGACTTTCTGTCTTGATGACCTGTCTAACGCTGTCAGTGGAGTATTGAAGTCCCCCACTATTATTATGTTACTGTCTATCTTGTTTTTTAGATCTATTAGTAATTGTTTTATAAATTTGGGAGCTCCAGTGTTAGGTGCATATATGTTTAGGATTGTGATATTTTCCTGTTTGACCATGTCTTCTACCATTATATAATGTCCCTCTTCATCTCTTTTAACTGCTGTTGCTTTAAAGTTTGTTTTGTCTGATATAAGAATAGCTACTGTTAGGGGATTTTAATACCTGACTTTCAACAATGGATAGATCACCCAGACAGAAAATCAGTAAGGAAACATAGGCGTTCAACCTTGCACTTTAGACCAAATGGATCTAATGGACATATACAGGACATTTCATTTAACAGCAGTAAAATACACATTCTTCTCAAGTACACATAAAACATTCTCTAGAATAGATTACATTTTAGGACTCTTAACAGATGTAAGAAGAGTGAAATTCTATCAAGTATCTTCTCTGACCACAATGGTATGAAGCTAGAAATCAATAACAAAAGAAATTTGAGAAAAATCACAAATATATGAAAACTGAACTATATGTTCCTGAACAACAAACCGTTCAAAGAAAAAATTAAAAGACTTTAAAAAAAAATTTAAAACAAATGAAAATGGAGGCACAGCTTACCAAATCATATAAAATGCAGCAAAAATATGTTCTAGGAAAGAAGTTTAGCTCTATGGGACCAAGGTGGCCTATTAGAAGCAGCTGCAGTTTGCAACTTTTACGGAGAGCAGTGAAAATGGTGGGTGAATTTTGAACCTTCAACTGAGGTATTCAGATTTTCATATTGAGAATGACTAGGCAGACAGCTCAACCCACAGAGAGTGAGGAAAAGCAGGGTGGGGTGATGGCCCACCTGAGAGTGGCATGGAGCCAGGGGAGCCCCCACCCCAAAGCCAAAGGAGGTGGTGAGTGATTGTGTGACCCTGCCCAGGAAATCATGCTTTTCCCATGCATCTTTGCAACCTGCAAATCAGAAGATCCCATTGTGAGCCCCCACCACTAGCGCCTTGGGTCTGAAACACAGAGCTATGTGGAGTCTTAGTGGAGCCCTTGCTCACTTGCCAGAGCATGTAGGGAAACCCAGGAGTTTTGTCTACCCCAGCCCTCAGAATTTCAGCAAGGCAGGAAATCTATTTGTGCATTCCCCTAGGAAGGGGGCTGAATCTAGGGAGCCAGATGGCATGTTCTGCTGGCCCCACTTTCACCACACCTCACAAGTTCAGACCCACTGACTTGGAATTCCAGTTGGTCAGTGGCAGCAGGCTGGCGGTGGCCTGAGACAGACTGAGCTCCCGGGTGGAGGGGTGGCCATGATTTATGCAGTTCAAGTCAGCGGCTCTAACTCACTGGCACTGGGGACTGGAAGGAGTTCCCACAACACATCACAGCTGTTGGGCCTGATTGTGGCCACTCTGCTTCATTAAGTGGGACCCAGATTCATCCCTCATTGCTGGGTGTGGCCTCCCTGCAGGAATTTCAGCAACTCCAGGCAGGATTATATGGACAGAACTCTTATGGCTCCCTGGGATAGAGTCCCTAAAGGGAGGGGCAGCTGCTGTCTCTGCAATTCAGCTAACTTAGTTTTTCTAGCCTGCTGACTCTGGAGTGTCAGGGTGGTCAGCATAGCACACCTGCTCTGCCAATAGGCAGCCTTACTGCTTCTTTAAGCGGGTCCCTAAACCTGTCCCTTCTGACTGGGTGAGACCTCTCAACAGGGGTCTCCAGACACCTCCTATGGGAGAATTCTGGCTGGCGTCAGGCTGGTGCCCCCTGGGATGGAGCTCTCAGAGGAAGGAGCTGGCTGCCATCTTTTCTGTTTCACAGCATTCACTAGTGATACCTCCAGGGGCAGGAGAGACAAAGGTGACTAGGGTCTGGAGTGGACCCCCAGCAAACCCTAGCAGTTCTACAAAAGAGTGACCTGTTAAAGGAAAAACAAACAGAAAGCAACAACATCAATAAAAAAGACCCCACAAAACCTTATTCAAATGTCAGCAAACTAAAAGATCAAAGGTAGATAAGTCCAGAAAGATAAGAATCAACACAAAAGCACTGAAAACTCAAAAGCCAAAGTGCCTCTTCTCCTCCAAATGACTGCAACACTTTTCCAGCAGGGACACAGAACTGGGCTGAGGCTGAGATGGCTGAATTGACTGAAGTAGGCTTCAAAAGGTGGGTAATAATGAACTTTGCTGACTTAAAGGAGCATGTTGTAAGCCAATGCAAATAAGCTAAGAATCATGATAAAACAATACAGGGGCTCATAACCAGAATAGCCAGTTTAGAGAGGAGCATAACTTACCTGATGGAGGTGAAAAACACAACACAAGAACTTCATCATGCAATCACAAGTATCAACAGCAGACTAGATCAAGCAGAGGAAAGAATCTCAGAGCTTGAAGACTATCTTTCTGAAATAAGACAAGGAGACAAGAAGTGAGACAAAAGAATGAAAAGGAATAAATGAAACCTCCAAGAAATATGGAATTATGTAAAAAGACTGAAGCTACAACTGATTGGGGCATCTGAAAGAAATGGGGAGAACAGAACCAAGTTGGAAAACATACATCAGAATATCATCCAGGAGAACTTCCCCCATCTAGCAAGACAGACCAACATTTAAATTCAGGAAACCCAGAGAAATCCAGTAAGATACTCCATGAGAAGATTAACCCCAAGACAAATAATCTTCAGCTTCTCCAAGGTTAAAATGAGAGAAAATACATTAAGGGCAGCCAGAGAGAAAGGCCAGGTCACCTACAAAGAGAAGCCCATAAGCCTAATAGTGGACCTCTCAACAGAAACCCTACAAGCCAGAAGAGACTGGGGGCCAATATTCAACATTTAAATAAATAATTTACAATCCAGAATTTTATATCTTGCCAAACTAGCTTCATAAGCCAAACAAGCAAATGCTGAGGGAATTTGTCATGACCAGGACTGCCTTGCAAGAGCTCCTGAAGGAAACACGAAATATGAAAAGGAGAAACCATTATCAGTCACTACAAAAGCACACTGAAGTACACAGACCAGTGACACCATGAAGCAACTGAATAAACAAGTCTGCAAAACAACCAGCTACCATCATGACAACAGGCTTGAATTCACACATAAAAATATTGAATATTAACCGAAAATGTAGATGGACTAAATGTCCCAATTAAAAGGCACAGAATGGCAAGCTAGATGATAAGTCAAGCCTCATCAATATGCTGTCTTCAAGAGATCCATTTCACTTGCAAAGACACATATAGGCTCAAAATAAAGGGATGGAGGAGAATTTACCAAGCAAATGTAAAATGGAAAAAAAACGGGTTGCAATTCTAGCTTCCAACAAAACAGACTTTAAACCAACAAAGACCAAAAAAGAGAAAGAATGGCATTACATAATGGTAAAGGGTTCAATTCAACAAGAAGAGATAACTATCCTAAGTACATATGCATCCAATACAGGAGCACCCAGATTCATAAAGCAAGTTCTCAGAGACCTTCAAAGAGACTCAGACTCCCACACAATAATGTTGGTAGACTTTGACACCCCACTGACAGTATTACAGAGATCAGCAAGACAGAAAATTAACAAAGATATTCAGGTCCTGAACTCAGCTCTGGATCAAGCAGACCTGATAAATATCTACAGAACTGTCCACACCAAAACAACAGAATATACATTCTTCTCATTGCCACATGGCAACTACTTTAAAATTGATCATATAATTGGAAGGAAACCACTCCTCAGCAAATGTAAAAAATTGAAATCCTAACAAAAAGTCTCTTATACCACAACACAATCAAATTAAAACTCAAGATTAATAAATTCACCGAAAACCACACAACTACATGGAAATTGAAAAACCTGATCCTGAATGACTCTTGGGTGAATAATAAAATTAAGGCAGAAATCAGAAAGTTATTTGAAACTAATGAGAAAAGAAGACAATGTACCAGAATCCGTAGGATGCAGCTAAAACAGTGTTTTTGTTTTTTGAGATGGAGTCTCTCTCTGTCTCCCAGTCTGGAGTGCAGTGGCATGATCTTGGCTCACTGCAACCTCCACCTCCCGGGTTCAAGCAATTCTCCTACCTCAGCCTCCTAAATAGCTGGGATTACAGGTTCATGCCACCACAGCCAGCTAATTTTTGTATTTTTAGTAGAGATGAGATTTTGCCATGTTGGTCAGGCTGGTCTCAAATTCCTGGCTTCAGGTGATATGCCTGGCTTGGTCTCCCAAAGTGCTGGGATTACAGGCATGAGCCACCATGCCCAGCCTAAAACAGTGTTAAAAGGGAAACTTATAGCAGCAAATACCCACATCAAAAATCTACAAAGATCTCAGATCAACAAACTACCATCTAAGCTAATATAACTAGAGAACCAAGAGCAAACAAACCTAAAAGCTAGCAGAAGACAAGAAATAACCAAGATCAAAGTGGAACTGAAGGAGAGAGAGACACAAAAAACACTTCAAAAAAATCAATGAATCCAGGAGCCAGTTTTTTGAAAAAAATTAATAAAATAAATAGACCGCTAGCTACACTAATGAAGAAAAGAGAGAAGAACCAAACACAAAATAAATATTAAAGGGATATCATCACTGATCCTGCAGAAATACAAACAACCATTAGAGAATACTATAAACCTCTCTACGCACACAAACTAGAAAATCTAGAAGAAATGGTCAAATTTCTGACACATATCCCCTCCCAAGACTGAACCAGGAGGAAATTGGATCCCTGAATAGACCAATAATGAGTTCTGAAATTCCAGCATTGATAAATAGCCTACAACCCCCCCCTAAAAAAAATAAAAAAAAGCCCAGGACCAGTCGAATTTACAGTTGAATTTTACCAGAGTTAGGAAGAAGAGCTGGTACAATTTCTACTGAACAAACACAACCAAATAAAAGCCTAGCACCAGGTAGATTTAAAGCTGAACTCTACCAGAGGTAGAAAGAAGAGCTGGTATGATTTCTACTGAAACTATTCTAAACTATTGAAATGGAGGGACTCCCCCCTAACTCATTTTAAGAGGCCAGCATCATTCTTACACCAAAACCTGGCAGAGACAAAAATAAAAATAAAAACACTTCAGGCCAATATCCCTAATGAACATCAATTCAAAAATCGTCAACGAAATACTAGCAAACTGAATCCATCAACACATCAAAAAGCATATCCACCATGAACAAATTGGCTCCATCCCCGAGACGCAAGGTTGGTTCAACATACATAAATCAATAAATGTAATTCACCAAATAAACATAACTAAATACGAAAACCACATGATTATCTCAATAGATGCAGAAAAGGCCTTTGATAAAATTTAACATCACTTTATGTTAAAAAGTCTCAATAAACTAGGTATCGAAGGAACATACCTCAAAATAAAAGAGTCATATACAACAAACCTACAGCCAATTATCATACTAAATGAGCCAAACCTGGAAGCATTCCCCTTGAATACTGGCACGAGACAAGGATGCTGTCTCTTACCACTCTTATTCAACATGTTGTTGGAAGTTCTGGCCAGAGCAATCAGGCAAGAGTAATAAATAAAGGGTATTCAAATAGGCAGAGAAGAAGTCAAATTATCTTTGTTTGCATATGACGATTCTATATCTAGAAAACCCCATCATCTCAGCCCAAAATCTTCTTAACCTGATAAGCAACTTCAGTAATGTCTCAGGGTACAAAATCAATGTCCAAAAATTGCTAGCATCTCTGTACGCCAACAACAGGCAAGCAAAAAGCCAAACCATGAATGATTTCTCATTCACAATTGCTACAAAGAGAATAAAATACCTAGGAATACAGCTAACAAGGGAAGTGAAAGACCTCTTAAAGGACAACTATAAACCACTGCACAAGGAAATCAGAGAGAACACAAACAAATGGGAAAACATTCCACGCTCTTAGATAGAAGGAATCAATATCATAAAAATGGCCATACTGCCCAAAGTAATTCATAGATTCAATGCTACTTCCACTAAAGTGCCATTAACATTTTTCACAGAATTAGAAAAAAAAATATTTCAAAATTCATATGGAACCAAAAAAGACCCTGTATAGCCAAGACAATCCTAAGCAAAAAGAACAAAGCTGGAAGCATTATGCTACCCAACTTCAAACTATACTACAAGGCTACAGTAACCGAAACACCATGGTACTAGTACAAAAACAGACACATAGACTAATGGAACACAATAGAGAACTCAGAAATAAGGCCAAACACATACAACCAAGTGATCTTTGACAAACCTGACAAAAACAAGATATGGGGAAAGGACTCCCTATTTAATAAGTGGCTCTGGGGAAACTTGCTAGCTATATGCAGAAAATTAAAAACTGAACCCCTCCTTAAACCTTATGCTAAAATTAACTCAAGATTGATTAAAGACTTACATGCAAAACCTGAAACTATAAAAACCCTAGAAGAAAATTTAGGCAATACCATTCAGGACATCAGCACAGGCAAATGTTTCATGATGAAAATGCTAAAAGCAATTGCAACAAAAGTAAAAATTGAAGAATGAGATCTAATGAAACTAAAGAGCTTCTGCACAGCAAAATAAGCTATCATCAGATGAACGGACTACCTACAAAATGGGAGAACACTTTTGCAATCTATCCATATGACAAAGGTCTAATATCCAGAGTCTACAAGGAACTTAAAAAATTTACAAGAAAAAAACTAACAACCCCATTAGAAAGTGGGAAAATGACATGAACAGATACTTCTCAAAAGAAAACATACATGCAGCCAATAAACATGAATAAAAGCTCAACATTACTGATCATTATAGACTAAAGCACTGTGTCAGGTATCGCAGCACTGCTACAACATTGAGGTATAACTGGGCAAATGAATATTCTTAAATTGCTTTTACAATAAACAAATTTTATAATCTTTAAATTTACCAGCTTTTTACATTTGTATTCTTTTCAGTTAATAATACCCATGTAAAATCTTACCCTAATGCTACCCAATACAACCAAGGAGCAGTTAAGCACTTTTACATTAAGAACTAGAACACAAAACAAGAGACCACATCAAGGCTATGACTGACATTCAAAAGAAAGGACTCTCGGCCAGGCGCGGTGGCTCAAGCCTGTAATCCCAGCACTTTGGGAGGCCGAGACGGGCGGATCACAAGGTCAGGAGATCGAGACCATCCTGGCTAACACGGTGAAACCCGTCTCTACTAAAAAATACAAAAAACTAGCCAGGCGAGGTGGCGGGTGCCTGTAGTCCCAGCTACTCGGCAGGCTGAGGCAGGAGAATGGTGTGAACCCGAGAGGAGGAGCTTGCAGTGAGCTGAGATCCTGCCACTGCACTCCAGCCTGGGTGACAGAGCAAGACTCCATCTCAAAAAAAAAAAAAAAAAAAAAAAAAGATAAAAAAGTTTATAAATTTCTCTATCAAGATCCTACTAAATCTTAATATCCCCCCACACCTTCTCACCTTCCCCCTAAGCTAACTACTCTTCTGATATATAAGGTAGAATCTTAATTTGTGGCTTACTGGCAAATTATAGGCACTCCTTCCAAGTAGCTTTGATCCTCTGCACATTAAAAAAAACCCACCAATATGCTGTATAATTAAAATACTCAATATTGCATTTTAGGTAGAATTTCATTACTACTTTAAAACTCCATCTGTACAGTGGCCATTTTCCCTCAAACTGAAATCAAGGTTTAATCTTTCTGCTGTTTTCTCAATAAAAGTCTTAGAGTCAATTATTACGAGTGATTGAGCTATGAATTATTATATACAACACAGTGATTGCACATTTTTTGAGCACTGAAAGTACTTAAAACTTCTTACTTCCAATTTTTGCACTCCTCCAAATTGAAGGGCCAAAATACTTAGATTTTTGTAATTGGGGGAAAAAAATCTATCTTCCCAATCTGAGGCTTTTCATAGCAATTTTTTCCAGGAAAAGAGATTTTGTTTGTTAGAACCCCTTAAAAATAAGGGCTTATTTTAGAAACATTGAAAGACCCTTGAATCATAGAGGTGCTAGCTGGTGCCACTTTAATTTACAACCAACTATTACTTCATAGCTTATATTGCAGAGTTAATTCATGCTCATTTCTTTTCCTTTAAAAATAATCTTTGGAAATCATTATTACTCCTGTAGACATGTACTTTAATTACATATCATCCTGTAAAAATAAAGATATCATCATGATTATCTCTATTTCTTTGCTTAATATAACTACCAATATACATTTATTAATCTAATCACTTTTCCAGCTAAATCATGACCTTATAGTATTCTATCCAGAGTCAATTTTAAGCATACAGAAGTAGGAGCAAGTCTTACAAGTAAGAACAATCTTGAAGGCAATATTTCAATCTGGTCTTTAATGTGTTCATTACAAATGAGAACTACAAACTAGAATTTATTTCCAAAACCAAGGTGAAGGTGAACTTTGGAAGGTAAACTTCCAAAGCTAAATGAAGGTAAACAACTACAAATCTGTCAGGCATATTATGAACCTACTCAGTGATTTTCCACCAAGACTTAAAAATTAGTCCAATATAGTCCAAGGAGGGAAAATAAAGCCATTTCTTGTTTGTACCTTTCCAATGTATCAGATATAATGTATTGTACGCCCAGAGGGCATAGAGTACTTCCCTAGGCACTATCCATAGCAACAGCCCTTTCTAGAACACGAAAATATTTCTAACATCTGCAGACTGCCCCAACCAAATTTAAACTGTGAGTGAAATATAAACTACCAGCTTAGCACACAAAGCTACCATTTTAAAAATTAGTTGGAAAGTAGGGAAACCTAAAAAAAAAAAAAAAAGATACATTCCACTATCACACTATTATAAACATTGTGTGTGTGTGTGTGTGTGTGTGTGTGTGTGTGTGTGTGTGTGTGTAAAAGAGAGAGCATATAATCAAGATTTATATAATATGGTTAAAAAACAGGAAATGAAGATTTTGCCAAAACAACTACAATAACCGTCTGGAGCTACAACTATGAACAGATTTGCTAAATGATCATTTGCCTAGCTTTCAACAAAACTAACCAACCAAGCAAAAGAAAAAAAAAAAAAAAAAAAAAAGAAAAAAAACAAAACTAACACCAACAAAAATATTCACCAAAACCTATACTAGACTATGTGGCAATAATTAATATATTTCTATGGAAATTGCCTCACACTTTATAAGCTCCTGAAATTAAAAGTGGTCCCTCCTTTTATTTTAGGTCACTATGTGACCAATGATAACCCTAGAAGGAAAAGAAAACACTGAAAGAAAAACAGTCTTCAGCCTTGGTTTCAGTTATCTCTTCAAATCAGCATTAAGTACTTAATATCGGAATTAACATTTTTGGCTTGTCAGACCAGTAAGTCATGTTTTTACACTGACCAAAGGCAGCTGAAGAAACAATTGTTGAACAAACTGTGACATGAAGCATTTGATTTCTAAGTCAGAGTATTTACTTGAAATGATAGGTAAACTTTTAAATTTTATTTATTTATTTATTTTGAGACAGAGTCTGGCTCTGCCACCCAGGCTGGAGTGCAGTGGGTGTGATCTCAGCTCACTGCAACCTCTACCTCCTGGGTTCAACCAATTCTCCTGCCTCAGCCTCCCCAGTAGCTGAGATTACAGGCGCCCACCACCAAGCCCAGCTAATTTTTGTATTTTAGTAGAGACATGGTTTCACCATGTTGGCCAAGTGGGTCTTGAACTCTTGACCTCAGGTGATCTGCCCACCTTGGCCTCCCAAAGTGCTGGGATTACAGACATGAGCCACCATGCCCAGTCAATCAGTGAACATTTAACTAAGCAAAAGGTATGGCATCCATCATCCAAACAGGCTGGCTTCCCAAGTCCCCAGAATGAATAGTAGTTATAATAGCAAAAGAAACCATTTTTTTTAAATTTTTGATTCCCTTAGGGCCAGCTGTGAAAGAGGTCAACAATATATTAACAGCAGCAATAGACAAAGAAGAGCAAAATAGTGGATGAAAGAGTCTTGCTGGACATTTGTTCGACTTTTTCTGTATTAACAGAAAACTGCAACTGGCTTACTTGGAAATTGCAGGCATATATGTCTTATTTCTTTAGATCCTTCACAGATTTAGAATTCAGTCTATCTTAGGTCTCTATCACTATGTAAGAAAGCTTTCTTTATCTAGCTTTGTAGGAGCCAAAACAGATTCCATGTCATTAAGGATGTCAGAACACAAAGCTTCCTGCAGACTTGGCATCAACTCCTCTCCTATGTTCATTCCATCTCCTTCCAGTGTTCCAAGGTCCTCATTTGTACCACTAATGGCTTCGAGGTAGTTTGGGAAATGGTTCTGTTGTGAGGGCAGAGTTCTCTGTTTGATAGTATTACCTGTATCCATCTCATCAATGCTGTTCAGGAAGTCATTGGGGATGTCAGGGACACTGTAACTGCTCATGCTTAGTCCACTGTCTGTACTCTTGTTTTGACAGTGATAGGTGCCACTGTTAAGAAAGGCATCTGAGCTATTGGTCATCATTGTTCTCAATTCCTGAGACATCTCAGGGGAAGTTACTGGATTTTGAGTCCCACCATTCTGCTCCAGTGTTGGTAACTGGCTACAGAACACTAACTCCTGCCAAGGTAGTTCTTGCTATTTCAGTTGCACTTTCTCTTTCTCCATCTGCAATTGCTGCAGTGGAATCTGTTGCTGCTGGTTGAGGTTGCCAATATCCATGACGCCTCCTTGTGGGCTGTGGGGAGCCAGGGGTGGTGGCTGTTTCACTGGAGCACTCTGACTGATTCTCTCGTTAATGGCTTTACCAAAACGAGGGTCAAGCCTTGGGTCTAGCCAAGAGGTGGTCTTGTTCTTATAGTTTATGTAGTAAATTTCTCCATCCTGAGTCATGGCTTGTTCCTATCTATCAGGAAGAGGATCTCAGGCTGAGTTTATCATATTCTGCTGCACTGAAGGACTGGTGAGGGCTGTAACATTCATCTGAAAGAACATGGCCTTCCTGGGGTCCTGCCACGTTCTTGTCTGATCAATATGATTTAAGAAGTATCTCTGACCAGAAGATGTCTTTGCTATCTCCCAGTCTGCTGGCAGAGGTACATCATCAGGTATCTCGAAAGACTTCCAAGATACTGAGCTGTGGGTGTGGCTGCTGGGCCACAGACTACTCTGGTGGGGTTCAGTGTCCATGAACAAACAGCTCCCAACTGCAGAGAAGCTGGAGAGGAATGAGCTCAAACATGCTGTGGAGTCAGGGCTCCTGCAGTGCTTGCATCAATACTGGCCCATACACAAATGCCAGAAGCCTTCCTCTTCCTGTCCTGGCCTGGCCCTGGCAGAAGTGAATGTGCAGAGTACTGGCAGGCATGCACATTGAGCCTTGTACAGTTTCTAAAGTTTCTTTTGATATTGATTTCTGGTTTTGTTCCATTTTTGTCTGATAAGACACTTGATGCAATTTTATTTTAATTTCTTAAAACTTGTTTTATGACCTAACATACGATCTATTATGGAGAATGTTTTCTATTCTGAGGGTTTATTCTTCAGCTTTTGAATAAAATGTTCTGTAATTATTTGGTAGTTCCATTTGGTCTAAAGTGCACTTTAATTTCAGTGTTTCTTTGTTGATTTTCTCTCTAAATGATCTTCTGTTGCCGAGCATGAGTTGTTGAAGTCCCCAATCTTTATTGTATTAGAGTCTATCTCTTCCTTTAGAGATAATAATATTTGCTTTATATACCTGTGTGCTTTAATGTTGAGTGTATACGTATTTATGATTGTTATGTCCTCTTGCTGAACTGATCCCTTTATGATTATATAATAGCCTTCTTTGTCTTCTTTTACTGTTTTTGACTTGAAGTCCATTTTATATGATGTAAGTATAGATACTCCTGCTCACTTTTGGTTTCTGTTTGCATGGAATATTGTTTTTCCTCTTTACTTTCAGTCTACATGTGTCTCTACAGGTGAGATGAGTTTCTTATAGGAATCATATAGTTGGGTCATGTTTTTACATCCATGTAGCCAGTCTATATTTTAAAATTGGGAATTTAATGTGTTTACATTCAAGGTTATTATTGATAGTTGAGGAATTATTTCTGTTCTTTGTTGATTGTTTTATGGGTTTCTTTGTATATCCTTTGATCCTTTCTTCCTTTCTTATTATTTATTATTACTGTTTAGTGGTTTCCCGTAGTGCTATTGTTTGACTCCTTTCTTGTTCTCATTTATGTGTCTGCTCTACCAATGAGTTTTATACTTTTGTGTGTTTTCGTGATGGCCTATATCACCTGTTCACTTCCAGATGTAGAAATTCCTTAACCATTTTTTAAATAGGACCAGTGTAGTGGTAATTAATGCCCTCAGTTTTTGCTTGCCTGGGGAATAATTTATTTTGCTTTTGTGTTTTGAAGGATAGCTTTGCTAGATATAGTCTTCTTGGATGTTAGTTTTTCTTTCAACACTTTGAATATATGGTCCTATTCTCTCTTGACCTGTAAGATTTCTGCAACAAAACCCAATGTCGGTTTGATGGGGATTTCCTTATATGTGACTTGACACTTATTTTGGTGTTTTAGAAATATCAGTGTCTTTGACAGTTTGACTACAGTGTGTCTTGAAGAAATATTTGTGTTGAATGTATTTGGGGGTCTTTGAGCTTCTTGTATCTGGATGTCTATATCTCTTGCAATACTTGGTAAGTGTTCAGGTATTATTTTATTAAATAGGCTTTCTATGCCCTTGCCCATCTATTCTCCTTCTGGAACACCCAAATTTGGAATACTTCTTTGCTTTATTGTGTTCCATCTCTAAAATAAGCTTTTTTCATTCTTTTTTATTCTTTTACTCTTTTTATTTGTCTGGGTTATTTCAAAAGACCTGTATTCAAGTCTAAAATTACTATATTTTGCTTAATCTGGTCTATTGTTGAAGGTCTCCATTGTATTTTTAATTTCATTTATTGATTATTTTCAGTTCCAGGGTTTCTGTTTGGTTCTTTTTAAAAGATATCTATTTCTTTATTGAATTTCTCATTTTAATCATAAATATTTCTTGTTTGCATTATTTATTTGTGTTCTCTTGTATATCACTGAGCTTCATTAATATTATTTTGAATTCTTCTTCAGCAATTTTGTACACTTCTTTTTTGTGGAAATTCTTTGATGGAGAATTGTTGTGTTTCTTTAGAGGTGTCATTTAAAACAATATTTTAATGTTTCTTGTATCCTTACATTTTTATCTGCATGTAACAGTCATTCCTTCCAATTACATTGATTTCCTTTGTCAGAAAAGGATGTTTTCCTATAGATGTATGTGTTAGTATGTTTCCATCTCTGTCAAGGAATATCTGAGACTGAGTAATTTATAAAGAAAAACATGGCTTATTTTGGCTCACAGTTCTGCAGGCTGTATGATATGATTTGTCTGTGCCTCCACCCAAATCTGATCTTGAATTGTAACTCCCACAATTCCCACGTGTCATGGGAGGAACCCGATGGGAGATGATTGAATTATAGGGATGGATCTTTCCTGGACTGTTCTTGTGATAGTGAATGAGTCTCATGAGATCTGATGGGTTTATCAGGGGTTTCCACTTTTGCTTCTTCCTCATTTCCCTCTTGCTGCCGCTGTATAAGAAGTGCCTTTCACCTCCCACCATGATTCTCAGGCCTTCTCAGCTATATAGAACTGTAAGTCCAATTAAATCTTTTTGTTCCCAGTTTCAGGTATGTCTTTATCAGCAGCATGAAAACTAACTAATACTTTATCAGCAGCATGAAAACTAACTAATACTAATACAGCATGAAAACTAACTAGAACAATTTTCAATTTTCACACTGGGCAGTAGTGAACTAATACACTGTACAAGAAACATACAGCTGGCATCTGCTTCTGGGGGGATCTCAGGAAGCTTACAATCATGGTGGAATGTGAAAGAGTAGGCATATCATATAGTGAGAGGGGGAGCAAGAGATAGAGGGGAAAGATTCCACACACTTTTAAACAACAAGATGTTGTATAAACTCAGAGAAATAACTTACTCATCACCAAGAAGATGATGGATCTGCCCGCATGATTCAAACACCTCCCATCAGGTCTCACCTCCAACAGTGGAGATTATATTTCAACACATTTAGAGGGAACAGACATCCAAAACATATCATTGCACTCCTGGACCCCAAATCTCATATTTTTCTCATATTGCAAAATACAATAATCCTTTCTCAATGGTACCTCAAAGTCTTAACTTGTTCCAGCATTAATTCAAAAGTCTCAGTTCTCAAGCCCAAAGTTTCGTCTGGAGATGAGTTACTTCCAATGAGCCTGTGAGATAAGAAACACACACACACACACACACACAAATACACAAGTTAGTTACTTCCAAGATACAATGGTGGTACAGGCATTGAGTAAACATTCACATTCCAAAAGGGAGAAATCAGCCAAATGAAAGGGACAATAGGCCCCACATAAGTCTGAAATCCAGCAGGGCAGACATTAAATCTCTTAAAGCTTTAACATAATCCTTGACCCCATATCCCACATCCTGGTGTGAGGGATGGACTTTCAAGGCCTTGGGCAGCCCCACTCATATGGCTTTGCAGAACGTAGTCCATGTGGCTGCTCTCATGGGTTGGAGTTAAATGCTTGCAGCTTTTCTAGGCAGAAGGTGCAAGCTGCAGTCAGGTTAGCATTCTGGGATATGGAGGGCAGCAATACCCTTCCCCCAGCTCCACTAGCCAGTATCCCAGTGAGGACCCTATGTGGGGACTGCAAGCCTATGTTTCCCAATAGCATTGCCCTAGTGGAGTCACTCTGTGGGGGTTCTTCCGCTGTGGCAGGTTCCTGCCTAGGCACCCAGGCTTTCTGATGTATCCTCTGAAATCCAGTCAGAAGCTACCAAGCCCCCCTCACTGTTGCATTCTGTGTGACCACAGACTTAATGTCACAAGGAAGCTGCAAAGATCTACAGCTTGTATCCACTGGAGCAGATGCCCAAGATCTATCTGGAGTCCTCTGAGCTGCAGCTGGAGCTGGAGCAGTTAGGATGTGGGGAACAGCGTCCCAAGGTTGAGCAGGGCAAACTTTACCTCATCTTTCTCCTTTTCAGCTTTCCACACTCTTGCAACTTCTGCCCGTTACACAGTTCCATAGGTGCTTCCACATCTTCAGGTAGTTTTATAGCAATGCCCCAATCCTCAATATCAATTTTCTATATTACATTTTTTCTTCTGTTGCTATAAAGGAATACCTAAGACTGTGTGATTTATAAAGAAAAGTAGCTTATTTGGCTCATGGTTCTGCAGGCTGTACAGGAAGTATGGCAATGGCATCTTGCTTCTGGTGATGGCCTCAGGGAACTTACAATCATAGCAGAAGGTGAAGAAGCAGTAGGCATATCACATAGCAAGAGAGGGAGCAAGGGAGAGGGGCAGGTGCCACACACTTTTATACAATCAGAGCCTAAACTCAAAGCAAGTATTCACTCATCACCACAACTATTCGCAAAACCACTCATGAGGGTTCCACTCCCGTGATCTATTCTTTTCGTTTTGTATTTATTTTATTTGTTTTTTGAGATGGAGTCTCACTCTGTCACCCAGGTGTTACTCAGGCTAGAGTGCAGTGGCATTATCACTGCAACTTCTGCCTCCTGGGTTCAAGTGATTCTCCTGCCTCAGCCTCCCAAGTAGTGGGGACTACAGGTGCCTGCCACAACATCTGGCTAAATTTAGTGGTTTTTTTTTTTTTAGGTTTTTTTGTTATTATTATACTTTATGTTCTAGGGTACATGTGCACAACGTGCAGGTTTGTTACATATGTATACATGTGCCATGTTGGTGTGCTGCACCCATTAACTCGTCAATTACATTAGGTATATCTCCTAATGCTATCCCTCTCGCCTCCCCCAACCTCACAACAGGCCCCGGTGTGTGATGTTCCCCACCCTGTGTCCAAGTGTTCACATTGTTCAATTCCCACCTATGAGAGAGAACATGCGCTGTTTGGTTTTGTGTTCTTGCAATAGTTTGCTGAGAATGACGGTTTCCAGCTGGATCCATGTCGCAACAAAGGACATGAACTCATCACTTTTTTTATGACTGCACAGTATTCCATGGTGTATATGGGCCACATTTTCTTAATCCAGTCTATCATTGATGGACATTTGGGTTGGTTCCAAGTCTTTGCTATTGTGAATAGTGCCGCAATAAACATACGTGTGCATG